>NC_135432.1:60952824-61200324 GCF_051991255.1 Vanacampus margaritifer
AATATATATATATATATATATATATATATATATATATATATATATAAAAAAAAAGAGAGAGAGAGAGCAATGATGATGACATGTTAAATCGGTAAAATTACCGAATGAACAATACTGAGCTCTCCAGAAAAAAAAAAGAAAGAAAGTTATGTCTAACATTTAGATATGATTGTAAATTTTAGGTGGGCATTTCACGACAAAGAGGTGGATGTTGCATCGGAGTGTGTCATATACAAAATGTTGTAGCTGGCACATCTGCAGCGTGAAAATCACTGAGCAAGTGTGCTAATGAGTGCGTCCAACTTGGAAATTTGGGTGAATGTTGCACATTTTCATTGGTGCCATTGTCACACATAACGTTCCGTATCAGTAATTTTGTTGAGATTATGGCCAAAATGGAATGTGTTCTTTTTCTCCCCTTTTCAAAGTTAAAAGAAAAACAAGGGGGTTGCATAATCCTGCTAACTGTATGTCAAAATGACTGTTGTGAAAACAAAATAAATGGTGGATTAGTCATTTTGCACTTTACTTTATATCAAAAACTGTAATTTTCCGATTATGAAGGGTGTACAAATAGTAGCATGACAAGTGGCCGCTATCTTTGTGAAAATTTCTTAAAAAGTTGACGTACCAATTCTACAAAAAGCACGTTGCTAGCCAAAGGCATTTTGGACTTGGGAGTTGCTGTTAAGTGCAAAAGCTGCGTTGAGCATTGATCGAAGCGTTTAAGCGCGTCACCTTTACTCCAAACCCTCCTCACATTTTCAGCTCAAACATTTCATCCAAAAAGCTGATGCGCATATTGATCGCACCCAACCCCGTCCGAAAGCGATGTGTCAGAGTACTCACGGATGAATAAATAATGTTATTGCATCAGATATAAATGATACGTATTGAACGACACGCTTGCCAGCGATGACGCACACTCCTCCAATAATATGTGTGTGCAAACAGAGATTTGGTTTCTAATATGGCGGCGTGCGCACATGGCGGGTGTGTTGATTCTCGCTATAGCGGCAGTCACCGCAGGGTGGGCTTTTATTAAAGAGTTGTAATGAGTGAGAGCCATCAGTAGCCAGCTTGCCTATTGATTACCTATAAAGAGCACTCAGTGGAGACGCGCCGTGATCCATAGATAATGCTTTGCACGCCGAGGCTGGGCTAAGCCTCGCTGCCGCCACGTCTCAGGTTTTGTCGAGCCTTACGGCATAGATCTTGTGTCACTTCGCCTAATGGCTCTTTCCCAGCCCGGTGAGCCTTTGTGGATGGGAATGATCAGGGAATGCGGACTTTAACCAGCTCTGTCACATCACATTAAACAGGAACAGCTTTCGTTTTCTGGAATTGCTAATGCCATATTTCCTTAAAAAAAGGGATCTCAGTTACAATGCTTTTTGTTCGCACATTCAGATTGGTAAATGATGGGACATATTTTGAAGTAGGGCTGGGCGATATGGCTAAAAAAGTAAAATATCGATTTTTGCAGTCATTCAGGACGATTAGAATTTTAATTGATTTTAATCTCATAAACCCAACAAACATTTATTTAAAGGTTTCATTTATTCCTAAATAATTTTTGTGCAAAATGTTCAGACAACAATCATATATACTGATTCTACACTGTAAAAAAAAAAAAAAAACTGTAATATAACAGAATTTTACTTTTTATTTTATTTTTTTCTGTCTTTTAAAAATATCATTTAATGTCAAATGTTAACTTACATAGAATCACTGTAACTGTAAAAACACAATATTTCTGTTCTTCAAATCCAAATCCAGTAGAAATACATATATCAATTGTTTGATTACATTCACAAATGTATCGTAATTTCACAAATTTTTGTTATTTTTATGGATTATTCATTTAATTTATTTGTTATTTAATGGAATAAAATGTAAAATTCATCTTTAAAACACTAAAAAAAGAGAAAAATATATATTTACTGACAAATTAACAGTAAAAAAAAATCATAATTTTACCATAATTTCTTTGTGAATTGACCTTTTTTTTTTTAAGTGAAAATAACTACAATTTCTGTAATGTCCTGTAGATGGTACCATTCATTGTTATAACATTTATTTTAAAATAGATATATAGAGAGTATATAGTGAGATATATACTATAAAAAAAAATTTAAAATCATAAAAAAAAAAAACTGTAATTTTACAGCATCTGGGGCGCCAGAAAATTACTGTGAAAAAACAGAAATTATTTTAAATTAAATTTTTATTACTTTTTGTGTTATTTCAAGGTATTTTCTGGTGCCCCAGCTGAAATTACAATTTTTTTTAAACAATTTTTTTTGGGACATTGTAAATCAGTTTTAACATAAACTTAACATTCATACTTTGTGCTTAAATGCCACAATTAAGTAGTTGGTAGCTATTGTAAACATGTCATGTAAACCACCCATCCAGCATTCTGCCACTTGTGCAAAATTACAACTCACAAAAACATTTGGATGTAACAGAACATAAAAACAGCTTTTAATAATCCCGAAGACAAAACCTCGAAAGCAATTCACACATCCACACGTGCTTCAGACAGTTTTCCTTTCAATGCAAATAAGTGTTGTGGGATCCCCATACTGTGGCGCACGCACCGCTGGGGGTCTCGCCAAAGTTTCAGCATCACTAAATTCTTCTGCTGTCCTCATAAAAAGGGGGTTTCTCCTCACTTCATCGGCTTGATTACAGCAATTAAACGTGTCCGTTATCACCCTCTAATTACCACCAGCACTCTGAAGTGCTCGAAATAGGCTTCACCAAGTAATAGCCGTGGACGTGAAATTGACCTAAATACATCAAGATCACTTTTCACTTTTTTTTTTCCCTTCTCCTTTGTAACACTTAAATCATCTCTCAGCACAGACGTCTCGCTGAAACACATCATCTCGGTGTGCTCCGTTGGGGTGACATAAATAATTACCGTTTGTTTCTGAGGGATATGAAGATGTCTTAGTAGGTGGCTCCAGACTTGTATGTTATATAAATGTAGTACCCTTGACATTATTATTTTTTTCACATACAGTACATATTAGGGTTGAGCGGGTCAGCCAACTAGTCAATGAGTTGACTCGTTTAAAGCTTGAAGTTGACTAATTGCTATTGTTGTTTTTGGCATCTTGTTGGGGACCACCATACTGCGCTGAAAAATTATTTGGATTTTGTCACATTATAGTCGACTCCAAAAAATATTTAGTTATTCAATCCCTAATACATAATGTATACAGTTTGGGAAAACAGTATGACACAACGTCAATACTGTGCTGTATCCAATATTAGGAAACCCGTAATTAGGGCAAACTATATAGTTAGCCTGGCTAACAAAACTTAATTTTAATATGAATTTGAGCAAAAATTAAGACGTACTATTAGGGTTATAAAATAAACATAAATATATATATATAGTTTAAATCACGATTAGGACGATCATTTATTTTTTGGTACAAAACAAGAAAATGTATCAACCTAAAAAATATTAAGGCAAATAAAATTATTTAAAACACTATACTTATGCAAGTTCCTTTTAGATGAAACAAAATGTACTAGATAAGTTATTTTTAAAATGACAAAAGGTGTAAATATATAAATGTAAACAACTCAAACATTAATATTAATAATCTTTTTTTTTTTTTACGATGATGCTGATTTTGTAATTGTGGAGTGTAATCATTGAAATTGTAATTGAATTTATATTAATTGCACAGCCCTAATAATAAGGGAGCTCAAAGCCGTAATCATAAAATGGATGCAATATTTGGGTTACCACAAAGTCCCCCCCAGTTAAATTCATGAATCAAAATAATGTAACTGTAAATTATGGCACCATATTTTGTAAAAAATATGACAGTCTCCAATAGTGACCTACATTATAATGTTTTCAATTATAACATTGTTATTGCAAAATACATTGATCTGATTTAAGTTGTTTTTCAATTATTTACACAATAAAGTTCTCTAGAGAAAATTTACTACAATTTTGTACCCAAAAAATTATCCCCTAAATCTGGCAAATTTGTACAGTAAATGTCACTTTCTACTGAATTCACTTGTAAGAAAAAAATGGTAGGATTTAATTGAGTGGAAAGGAAAAAGTTCAATCATTTGGCGACACACAAAATGTTTTTGTCGTTAGAACCTCTTCTGTTGTCAAATATGCTATTTTTGTCGCTAAATATAGCTTTCAGACATGGCACCAACCTCAATGTACTTCTTAACTTTTTAGACAGTTTCCAGCTTTGTTGTCAGTTTGCGGGAGGTTATTCGAGGTCAGAGCTGATGAAGTGCGCCCCTCAAGAGACAGACCGGCGACGGCCCAAAAGGATTGACACGGTGTGACACCTCTTTGCATCAGTGTGATTCGTAAGCTCCTTGATGTGGTCACGGTCCAGAGACAGTGTGACACTTGGCGCTTGAACGCTGGCCGATTGAGACAAATAACACCAAGCCAGGATGCATGATTACACATCACAGCGCATCCCTGCCTACCACTTGTACTTCTTTTACAAGCTCAAGAAAGGGTTGATAATTGCCCCTTAACCCAGGAACGGGCAAATTAGTCAGCAAGTGCCTTGCTGGGATAATTAGGCCACTAATGTCTCTTTGTTCACTCGAATGGGATCACAAACAAAACCAGGAAACACGCCAAGAAATAATAATAGAAAATTGACTTTTTAATAACTGTATACAAATAGTTAGCCCACACATCAAGTGGGAACTGAAACAACTCCATCAGTCTTTAGTTATATGCCTATTTCAAGCCAAGTCGTTTATTTTATATAGCGGTTTCAAAGGGCTTCTTTCACAAGCACACAGTTCACAGTGATGAATGACATCCCTTGGTCTAAATTCTAAAATCCCATCTGGGCAAAGGAAAATCTCTTCCAGGATGGCTCGGTTTACGAGCACGCAACGTTAATGGCATGGTATACTAAACTAGAAAAATTCCCGCGGAAATTTTGAATGGGACTGCTGACTCTTGTAAATGAGCTGAACAGTTTAAAATTTAAATGACTGGAATCGCTCAAGAAATGTAGAAGTTAACCATAATCAACATCAACTAAAAGTATCTCACTGTCCCTGAAAATGTATTTAAAAAAATGTAAATGAGCTGAAGAGTTTAAAATTTAAACGACAAAAATCGGTCAAGAAATGTGGAAGTTAACCATAATAAACAGAAACTAAAAATATCTCACTGTCACTTTAAGAGCGCACACACATTTTTGACTTGGAGCCGTCACGCGCCCCACATTCCATTGAGATTGTATGAGAGACGCAGCCCTTGAACAAAAGCCTCTCACGACTTAACGGTTCAAGATACAGATTCAAGAAATGGCTCGTTAGAACGGCAAGGGTTTGGGGAACACGAGCATGTTCTCATTTTTTTAATCGGATGAAAAATGACCAAATGAGAGCAGGTTGAAAACGTATGATTTATCAGCAATGAAGAGCGAAAGGCGCCTGAATTTAACATGGAAGAGATAGGCGAGTTGGTCCGACTTGTCCGAGCTTAAAGTGAAAATAAAGGTACTAAATGACACCTTAGCCAAATAAAAGTTAGTTTGTCTGAAAGAAGACACTCGTGACTACAAAATGTGAGAATTTGACGTCTAGTGAGAAAAGATTGTGGCCATGGTGACGACTTGAAGTGAAACTTTTGACTTTTGGCAAGATATTTATTTGTTGCTTCCCGGCACTCTGGCTAATTGCTAAAACAGAGTGTGTTAAAATGCTATATCAGTCACTGTCTTTGAACCCGCACAGAGGGGAGAGCTTTCATTCCTTAAAAAAGATTTAGACACTGAGCTAAACATGGGAAAAATTCCTACAAAATGAGCTGAAATTCGTATCGGTCGGATAACGTATGCGTGTGCAGCGTGTCTTGGAAAAAGGTGCTTGATGTGTGATTTTGTCTTTCCATTTCCCATTCATTCCTATGGCACTTTTTGGGGTAGTTTTTGGGGTATTGCGTCGCCATGGTAAGTCGGAATTCCTAGAAAAATAATGCCGCATCAAGTCAGATCGAGCCGCATCGTTTGATACCTCATTTATCCCGGTGCGATCTACGGTACGGGCCGCATTCTTGCGGAAAAATCGGTGGAAGATTAAAAAATAAAAATAATATACCCATTTTTCTAGGATAGTAATATGTGCTGCTTGCTACGCTCAGCAGTCCCATAATAAATGCTATTTAACCCGTGGGCAGTATTTTATTTTGAAATGGCTTGGTCAGAACCAACAAAAAGCCAAAAAATGGTCACAATGACGCCTAGGGGTTAATCTTAGTTTAATTCGCATGAAAGTCAATTTGATGATAAAAAGCAACAACCTCACTTCACTCATCGCTACCTAGTGGAGATGAGAGGGTGGAGATAAGAGTAACCAGGCCAAAATCCAAGAATAGTTGCAGACTAGGTTTGGTTTAACCAAATGAAAGAGCGTAAAAGCTTCTCTAGTGGCAAAGCTGAGGCTCCGCCCCTGGTCAATATGGTAACTAAAGCCAGACAACATTATATAGAGCTGGCCCCTAAGACTGTTTCAAATTGTGTTTCAAAAAAGAAAAGAAAAAAAACACAACATGGCTCTAAATTAATACGCAAAATTCTCACAAGACCACAAAAACTCTTAATTTTAAGACATATCGCTAAGAAGACACTTTTATGTATTTATTCAAGTCAGGGCTTCTCAATCATTAAAAGTGTTCACACACTCCAAGTCAGTTAATATACCGTGTTGAAGGAGCCTCGCAACATTTCTCAACAACTGAGAATCTCAACATTTGTGATCGGGGAAGGACTAAAAAAGAACAAAGCTTTTGATCAAATCCATGTGGGATTGGCAACAAGCTGCTTGCGAAAGAATAGGAAAGAATTGTCTTTTGTGTGAGAATGCTTCATTAAAAGCAGCCTTCCTGCTAATGCTCAAACACCCAACCGCCAATTAACAAGCGCTTTATGGAGATGAAGTTTTGAGGCCGGATGATTTGAAAGTGCTAATGCACGATGTGTTCTTCTGTATAATAATTCACTAATTTACTGTTGAGAATTCTGTCGATTGTGCGGAAGGGACTCGATTAAGGATGTCTTGAAGCAATTCAAGCAATATGAGTCGCACTACTTGGTGGAAACAGCAGAGGCACTTTTGACTCACTGTTAGTTTACTGAGTGCAATGTGCTATCTCTCTATCTATCTATCTGTCTGCCTGTCTGTCTATCTATCCATCTATGTGGTTGATAGCTAACTAGCAAGCTAGCTATTATCTATCTATCTATCTATCTATCTATCTATCTATCTATCTATCTATCTATCTATCTATCTATCTATCTATCTATCTATCTATCTATCTATCTATCTATCTATCTATCTATCTATCTATCTATCTATCTATCTATCTATCTATCTATCTATCTATCTATCTATCTATCTATCTAATACAGCGGTGGCCAACCCTGGTCCTCGAGAGCCACAATCCAGCCTGTTTTCCATGTTTCTCTCCCCTAACACACCTGGTTCATGATCAGGATCGTTATTAGGCTTCTGCAAAGCTGCCTGATTAGCTGATCATTAGATTCAGCTGCGCTGCAGGAGGGAAACATGGAAAACAGGCTGGATTGTGGCTCTCGAGGACCAGGGTTGGCCACCCCTGATCTAATAGCTCGCTAGCTTTCTATCTATGTAGTTGATAGCTAGCTAGTAAGCTAGCTATTATCTATCTATCTATCTATCTATCTATCTATCTATCTATCTATCTATCTATCTATCTATCTATCTATCTATCTATCTATCTATCTATCTATCTATCTATCCATCCATCTACTTATCTATCTATCTATCTATCTATCTATCTATCTATCTATCTATCTATCTATCTAATAGCTCGCTAGCTTTCTATCTATGTAGTTGATAGCTAGCTAGTAAGCTAGCTATTATCTATCTAGTAAGCTAGCTATTATCTATCTATCTATCTATCTATCTATCTATCTATCTATCTATCTATCTAATAGCTCGCTAGCTTTCTATCTATGTAGTTGATAGCTAGCTAGTAAGCTAGCTATTATCTATCTAGTAAGCTAGCTATTATCTATCTATCTATCTATCTATCTATCTATCTATCTATCTATCTATCTATCTATCTATCTATCTATCTATCTATCTATCTATCTATCTATCTATCTATCTAGCTACCTACCTACCTACCTACCTACCTACCTACCTAACTACCTTAGCTATTTAACTATTTAGCTATTTAGCTATGTAGCTAGCTAGCTGCTAAATAGCTAATAGCTAGACAGCTATTTAGATATGTAGTTACATAGCTGTATATAGGTATCCATCTTGCTATCCATCTGTTTGTGTACAATAAGAAAAGAGGCAAGAGTAACATTTATTACGGGGGGCTTTGATGGTCGCCGGAGGACTTCCTACCATCTTTTCGCCTTGATGGCAGCAGAAAACATTTCAGAGGATCAAAGTGTTGAACACTCCTCAGGCCTTGGCATCCGCCATCTTCCCCTCTGTCCGCTTCAGTCATGTAGCCACCGTTCATCCAGGGATTTTGACTTGACTCGAGTCTACCAGACACAGCACCTGTTCCGGAGCGCCGTCGGGCTCCCAGATAAGGTGAGCGAAGCCCCCTCAGCTCTTGTTTCCCGAGCGGCCGGCGGTATCAGCTCAAACCACAGCAGCAGCCCCCTATCTCCTCACGCCCACCAACCCTCCTTTAGGTGCGCTTTGACAGAAATAATTGAGGCGGGGGAGGTGCTGGGAGGTTAATGAAGCGCTCCCAACACACGGTTGACCTTTCCCCAGCCTATGTGCACATCATCGCAGCAGCACAAGATTTTTTTTTGGGGGGGGGGGTTTGTTGGCTCTAAATGAAAGCCTTTAAATAATTTATCTTAACTATAGTTCCCACCAGGCCCTTCATTAAAGATTGGCCGTGACATTTCCCTCTTCTCCCGCCTTGCCTCTCATGCTTGCCGCCTCAAATCCAGTCACTGTCGATTTTTTTTCTCTCCCCTCATCATGTCTCGTACTCTCTCTCTCTTTCTCTCTCTCGCTATGTGTGTCTGACATTAGCCGCATTAAAGATTGAAATCTTCTCAACATGCAGGCGTCCAGACAGGAGCTGTGATTTTTTTGAAATTGAGCTTATTCCTGGCTTTGAACGTGTCGCAGATGAACTGACAGTCAGATGGGTGTCAGGGAACATGAAAACGGATTAATCAGGCCGTTTAGGCGCTAACGCGAACATTGACAATCAACATTCCTGGCGGCGGCTTGGATAAAACATTTTTAACTCTTTCATTGCAATTGATGGCTGTAGATGTCAAAAATTCATTGTAACTATTTCTGTTAGTTTAAATAAAAATCCACTTTTGCTAACAAGAGTATGAAAACCTAGAAACAAAATTTTATTGTAAATTTAGAACAGATATAAAATTTATGATTAATCGTTAGTTAACTAGTGCAGTCATGTGATTAATTACCTTTTTTTTTAAATAATCGCCTGACGGGCCTAATTTAAAAAAAATATATATAAAAAATAAGGGCCGTTTAATCGTGATTAATCGCACGATAATTTTATATCTGTTATTAATGTACAGTAAAAAAAATGGTTTTCCTAAAAAATGAAATTAAATTTAAAAAATTGTTAAACTAATAGAAATAGTTCACATGAATTTTTGACATCTATAGTCGTCAATGGCAGTGAATGAGTTGACTACAAATTGGTATGAGTAACATGCTCAAAATGAATGAACGCATAAAATGTTATCAAAATTTTGCAAAGCAATGATACGTCACATTCGACATGTTGCCGAGCCGCATGCCACAAAAGACGTAACGAACCGAGCCACATTCATTTAGCACAGTCGCAAGCAATGCAGTCCCACGTGGTGATAAATCAAAATGGGACACGACAGCTGTTCATGTTACGCACTTGATAATTAACATCAATTGTATCAGATAAGTTGGTACATTGGGAGAGTGGTTAACCTATTTGCCACACAAATCTGAGGTTGGGGGTTTGAATCCGGTCTCTGGCCTTCATGTGTGGTTTACATGTCCTCCTTTTCTCTGGACACTGTGGCTGGCAACAATTGTAAATACTCATTTAATTTGGAATGACACATCTTATTTACTTTCATTCTTTCTTTATTTCTTTTGACATTATTTATGTCCAATCCCCAGTAAATTGTACAGTTCTGAATTCAGTCAAAATGATCGGTTTACAATTCCCAAAAACTGATTTTAGTATTTTGTTGGTAAGTTTTTTTTTTTTATTGTTGATGTTTTTTTTTTTGTTTTTTTTTAAGTTAGGAGCATGTGTCCCGAATGACATTATGTATTATTTACTCTATTTCCTATAGGAAAAGCTTCCACTGTGTCGGGAATGTGTGTTTGGAACTATTTAAATCCAAAAGGAGCTCAACTGCAACATTTTTAATTCCGCAACAGCCACCTGTTCTGTGTTTGTGTCAATCACAGGTTCTTTATTACCTGGAAACCGGGGTTTTAAGTGCTTTTACAATGTGCTTAGTGAAGGATGAAACAAGTAGAGGAGACAATTCAAGATGATAATAGCAAAAAAGACGACTTCATTACCTGAGTGTCCACTGCAAGAGTCTCTGCTCTGCGCTCGCCTTCTTTTCTTTTCTTTTCTTTTGCCGTAAAGACGAAGCAGAGGGGAAACGCTCCGGAGTTGATATGTAAATATCTCTTACATAAAGACACATGACCTAATTATCTTGCCACCGTAAGTGTTGCTACACAAGAAATAAGCTGCTGACTCGCACGCAGGTTTTGACTTTTCAAAAAAACGAAGGCGACAGCTAAATTAGCTTTGGTGATATGCGTGGGTATTAGAAGATACTGATTTATTTGCAAGCTCTTCAATTGAAGTCTTCTCGAGAGATTTTACTAGCAGTAGTCTTGAGTTTATTTTTGTTGCTTTAGCAGTACAGTGTTTTAACTCTGAGTATTGCATCACACCGGGCTTGCTTAGAACTTTTTATTGGCTACATCAGCTTTCCCATAATGAATGCAGAACACATTCTGTTGCCTAAAAAGGATTAAAAATGTTATATCTAAGTCAATGTTTCTACTACATTCATATTTGAATAGCCTAAAAAAAAAAAGTTTGTGTAAGAAGAGCGTTTTCCATTTTTCAATCTAGTTAAGCAAGTTATTCTATTTGTTATTTTTTATATTTAACTTCAGGTTATATTTCCATTGTCACAGGTTGTAAAGGGTACCAAACTTATAATCGGAGACCGGTTCACTAGCAAAGTTAGAGTCTGGTAGTGTTAACTTTATCCGCCATTTTTAAATTTAGTCTCAGTTGTTAGTGCAGTTTCAATCACGCTTGTGAGTTTTTATCAGAGTTAGTCAACCTCATCTCGTTTTTATTTGTAGATTTTAGTCCAGTTTTTATTAAGTGAGACGAGAATGCATACTGATTTGGTCCCAGTTATTGTTTATTAATGAGGCTTTTAGTCTCGTCTAGTTTTAGTGAAAAATTTGTGTTGGCGAAATTATTTTTTGTTACGTTTTTGTTGACAAAATTAACACTTGAGTTTTAGTTTGTTATATTACGGTTTGAGTCCGGCTTAGTTCGGAGGTTGAGTTCAGTGCGCCACATCCTGGTTACAGTTGCTATTGTTAGATAGAAGTATCATAGACTTAGTGTCTGACTTAGTTGAGTCGAGTTTTGTTTAGTTTGCCGTGGTTTGATTTAGCTCAGATTTATTTTGGATCACCATGAGAAATTTAAAGTTCGGAAGTTTGGAATTTCTCGTAGAAACCGTGTAATGAATTCTAATGAATTTTCTTCTTCGCAGGCCAGCCGGGTCCGCATCACCCAATCGACTGTAGTTGAGTTTTAGTTTGGTTCACCATGGTACGGTTAGTCTGATTTTGTATTGGACTTAGTTGTCCAAGATACGATCGAGAGTCTTGTTTGGTTCCGTTTCCTAAGATGTGGATAGAGTAGAGTTTAGTCTGGATCTCGATGTACCGTTGTGAAGCGTACCCGACAAAACCGAACTGAACCGTCTTTTTTTTTGTTTACTCATTTGTTGACTTGTTCCCCCCCCATCCCTCCAGCACTTGCTCATTCATCACCCTGACATCCTTACACATCACTTCTGTTTCCTTCTTTGTCACTCACATTAATAATTTCCTTTCCCCTCCTAACTGTCTGATGCAAAGTGGGTTAATCCTATTTGTACGTGTTTGTTATTGAAGGCGGCTCGGTAAAGTGCTCCGGCGTGTCGCGCAATCGGGGGCGTCTTTGTTGTGTCTGCGTGCGAGTGCGGCTAATTTCCAGCCCGCTAAGGGCCCTGAAGGACTAAGCTGCTTTTGACCCGATAAGCTCATTTAGAATTCCACACTAATTATGACAGGACGCCTTTTGGGCCTTTGCCACATAAAAGGAACCGGTCCTGGCTGCATGGGCCCCACCAGAGATCAAAGGGGGGGAGGGTAGGTTTCAAATGAAAGAAAAGGTAAAGAACAAGGGAAACAAAGATTCCTTGAGAATTCATTGTAATTGTTGATCAAATAACCCTAACCCCTAACCCCTAACCTCTAACCTCTAACCCTAACCCTAACCCCAACCCCAACCCCAACCCCAACCCCAACCCCAAAACCCCAACCCCAAAACCCAAAACCCAAAACCCAACCCCCAACCCCCAACCCTGATCGTTAGTGAGAGGCCTAGATACAAGAGAGTTACTGATTTTTTTTTTTTTTATTTGCGCCAGCTAGAAATCCGGCGTGAGTGGTTCCTTAGTCTCGGGCAACCTTGGATGAATCAAGTTGTTGAACAGATGTATACTGAAGGTCCATCGAGGGGGATGATTGTTGGTGTCAGTCGACCCTGGGTGGTGTTTTCTTTCGCCGGTGTTTATGCAGGCTCTCTAGCTGCTAGTGGCTAGCAGCTCAGGAGCTAGCGACGATTGTGTGAAAACAAGTGTAGCGTTCCAAGAAGGAGTGAATGAATTCTTGGCTCAAACGCTTTGACGGGAATCAACGAGAAACCAAATTGCAGTTGAAAGTAAAATAACAAAAATATAATAAAAGAGTAGACATCGTCACTATGTACAAATGGCGTAATGTGTCCACCATTGTTGTTGCTTCTGGCTTGTTTAGACTTAGAACAAGTTCATTTTCTTTTCATTATATATATTTTATACAACACAGCTAACAGCGATTTTTCGAATTGTAGTATTAATGGGGGGGCACTAAACGGGTTGATGGCATTTCAATTAATTTCAATGAGGAAATGTATTTGGTCAATTCATACAAGTTAAGGTACCACTGTTCCTGGTGGAGGTAATTATTCGTCGTTGCTGACTTGTAAGGCTTAAGTGGGGGCAACGGGGAGCGGGTCTTGATATGTCACAATCTCCCTGGCAACCAATCCTTCAGCCACACACTACAAGCACACACCTGCATTTGTTTGCATCTCGGCTCAGATTAAATCAGGAGGCGGCCCGGGAAATGTCTGGCCTTTTTATTTCTTGTTGCACGGCGGGTCTTGGTGTTTTGCTCCATGCGAGCTGGCCTTGTGCTAAAAAAGCTCTCAGTGGTGACCCCGCGCCCGCACCTCAGTTATTCTCCTCCATTTGCTTTTTTTCCTCCTTCCCCCGGTTGTCGAAAGGCAAAGCAGCGACGTGAGCGTGGCACTTTGCTCTGTGTCAACATGAAGCATCCCCACTAATCCTCGCGAATACTCTCACTACTCTACTCTGCTCTGCTTCAGTCCAAAGGCCGCCCTCGCCAAACCTTGATGAGGCAAGCAACCACATTTGCTTATTTACTTCCTGCGCCCACCTGTAACCCTAAAGCTGAGACCGTTTTGATGGTTTTGTTCAACGGTGTATTTTACAGGCAAAGAATTGTATTCAAGGATCAAAGAGAACTACTAGAACCGTGTTTGAATCTAAATATACTTAATGCCAAGATTTTACTCGAGTAAATATCTGTTACAAGTAGTAAAATGCAAATAGTAAAATGAGATTAATTGGGATTAATTACAGAATATACTGTGATTAATTAGTTTAAAAAATGGAATCGCTTCATAGTTAGGGCTGGGTATCGATTCTAATTTCCTCAGTCAATTTTTGATTTTGATTCACAAGAGATCAGTTCGATTGCATTTCGATTTTTCCCGATTTGATTCGATTTACTTCAACTCAATCCGATATCAATTAATTGTGGCACACCAATTCTTCTGAAATGTCAAGGATATGATAAAAAAAAAAAAATAATAATATAAAATTCCAAAGTAACTGGTCAAAAAAAACAAAAAAAACAAACAAAGTAACTGGTCAAATTATTTAGTTTATTAACGAAAGTAACACGTGTTCTTATCACTTGAGTGTTACACAAACATTGACATCAGCAAGGACGAGACGGAAATATTTTCATAATGCTAATTCAATAATTGTACCTGTAAATATAAATTAAAAAGATCCCGAATCGTCTTAAAGTGCAATAAGTCGGGTCTTTCATAAATGTAAGAAAATACTTTTAAATTCATATGAACAGTACATTTCAAGAAAACAGTAAGATAAAAAAATGCCTTTAAAATTCTATTATTTTAAGAGTTTATGGGGAAAAAAAGATATGAACTCATTTGCTCCCAAAAACATATAAATACGTTCTATTTTAAATATTACCATGCTCCCAAAGATGTATTTATACGTTTTTAAAAATGTTTTACTTACGCTAGAGCATACAGAAGGTACAGATAGAAAAATACTGTTTTTTTTCTGATGAAAGAAGAGACTCTAATCTTTCTTTTGGTGGGTTCCATAGTTTTATAGCAATAGAACACAATAGTCTGTGGGCCGTACAAAATCAGTCAAAATCCAGTGCAACAGCCGGGAGCAAAGGGGGTTGCTTCAGTGAAAATGGCTGGGAATGAATGAGTTAAAGTACTCGATTCATGGTGTTTTGAATCGATATCGGGCTTGAAAAGAAAAATTGATTTGTTATCGATTTTTTTTTTTTTTAAACCCAGCCCTATTCACAGCACTAATTAATCTAGTTTAAGTGTCAAGTATTTTAAGTAGCATATTTCGTACATTAAGTATTTTAAACATCCGAGTCAAGTATTATAATCCTCTATTAATGTCTACTAAGATTGCCTTATTTTATAAAGGCTTGCATAGGGTTAGGCCTAGAGTCAAGTGTGTGAGCGGTGTGTGAAGTGTGTGATGTCCTGGCAGTTGGACCCGACTGGCGCCAACCATTTTTGGCAGCGTTTATTCTCCGGACAGACAGAACCTCCCAGAAGGTTTGCGCCACTGTGGACCGCCACGCATATCGCACGCGTGTGCTCATGTCCACTTTGTTACTCATGCGTCTCTTGTGTACATTTCTGCAATTGCGCAGTCATGCAGTGACTGCATGCCTAACGAGCTTTATGTGTGTGCGTAACGCGTCCCGGGAAGCTTTGCGTACGTTTGTGTGTGTGTCGTGACATTTAATTGGATGCTGGTCAGCGTTTGTCATTTTCCACTCCCGGCCACCACGTTTGCATCCTCGGCTTCTTCCTCCTCCTCCTCCTCCTCCTCCTCCTCCTCCTCCTCCTCCTCATCCCTCCGTGGCCGTTTGAAAAACAGCAGAGGAATCGATCGGCGGTCGCAGCCTCTCGTCTGGCTGCCTTCCCTTTCCATGTGTTCTTCTCGCACACGTTGACGGGCCTCCGGAGTGTTGGACTGTGTACGCTAAACACACATATATGCGCATACTGTATGAGTGCACACTTTGGGGTGAGGGGAGTCATCGGAAATACGCACATGGTGGTGGCTTGAAAGGTTAATTTGCTCCCCTGGCCACATTCGTGACTCAAAACATTTGTTTCTTAATTCATCTTTGCTTTTTGAAATGAATGGAAATGCCATTAATCCGTTCCAGAGAACATTTACTAGTGAGAGGCTGATATCAGAGGATTTATACAATTCTAATTTAACAATGACTGTAAATGATTATTTGATGATCGATTAATCGGTGATTAATGATTGTTACACCTTTACTTAAAAATGAGCAGGTTTTTTTCCCCATTTGAAAAAAAAAGTAGGTTTTGTGGGCTTTGGGATGTCTGCATTCAGTTGCATCCCAAAAACGAAGAAAAAAAAGAAAAAAGAAAAAAAGAGACATTGCTATGTGAAAAACACAATTTTTTTCAATTTTTACATTTTTGGGTTGTTTGCATTCCGTTTCATCCCAAAAACAAAATGACAAAAATAGACCTGCTTTTCACATAGCAGCAACGATATGTGATTTGTTAACTGGCCATTAGCTTCTTGAACTAGTTACCTAGCTAGCTAAACTTGATAGCTGCCGTACATTAGCCAATTGTGAGTAAAAGGTCAAATGTTTGTTACCATTTAACCACTAGATTATCGTATTGTGCTAAAATGCTAGTCACTTGCGATAAAAAGGTATGCCTGAACGTTTATTCCCATAAATACTTAAATATTTTTCATCAGAGTAATAGTCTTACATACTCTTAAAGATGTACTTCTTCCCACTACTTTTCGGACATGTACTGTGCTGTTTTTTTTTTTTGTTTTTTTTAATTGTCTTGAGTGTCCATTTTGCACTATTGCTATTATTTTTTAATATCCTTAAAGTTTTATATTATGTACATGTTCAAAATGAAAATAAATAAATAAATCATATCACATATTTTACATTGGTAGCTGTCAACACTTAGCTAACTAGCACAAGAAGCTAACGTTCATATTATACATCGCTATATTTTCCTCACAAGTGACAAAACATACAGCAGCCAATCAGTTTGTGTCCAACTGGCTAACTAGTACAAAAAGCTAACAGAGTAGTTAAAATGTATATATAACGCACTGACTATAGCATTTGGCGGCTAGCTAGAGGTTAGCGTAATAAGCTAACATAGCAGCGGTAATAAAAGCTTTTAAGTAAAATACACCATACTTACCAGTTTCCAAAAATACTGACACAGCAGACATTTTTTAAGTAATAAAAACAAAACTTTTTCAAGTAACTTCAAAATATTTTATATATCAAAATATTTTTTTGAATACAATTTCAGATTGAATTCTCACCTGCCTTGATTTTTTTAAAATTTCCTAATGCAACACAATGCAGCAAGAAACTTGTTTGGTAATGTCTTAACATTCCATTATTACGAGGGAGCAAACCCATTAATTACTGCTTGCTTTTAGTTTTTTTTTTTTTTTTAGTTTTTTTAAGCTTTTGACGTTCTAATCTGGTTCGCGCACAATCATCTTATCACGGCACCACAGAAACTGTAAGGCATCATTAAAAGGAAAAAGCGTGAAAGCGACATGGGAAAAAAAACCCGATTAAAATGAAGTTAAGATAAGGCGAATTCTTTTAACAAACCTTTAATTTGGGAATAAAATAAGCATA
This sequence comes from Vanacampus margaritifer, assembly GCF_051991255.1. Classification (NCBI taxonomy): domain Eukaryota; kingdom Metazoa; phylum Chordata; class Actinopteri; order Syngnathiformes; family Syngnathidae; genus Vanacampus; species Vanacampus margaritifer. The sequence continues at coordinate 60,970,255 of NC_135432.1, forward strand.
AAATCTCAAAGCTTGCATCTCTCCAACAAAGAAAATGTCTTTGATGTGCAAGATAGTAACAAAAATACTTTCTTTTTTTTTTTTGGGTGGGGGGTTGCTTTTATTCTAAAACCAAGCTGTGATTAGTTTGATAGCAGCAACACACTCACAGTCGACAGGCATAGCAGCAGGCTGTCATTTGGGGGAAAGATATTGTTCCGGAAAGCCCCCCCATTACAGTGCACAAGGTTTCAACCTCAATTATATGGAGAATGTATATATATTTATAACTAGTAGTCAAGCAGCTAATGAAAATGGAGGAGTGCGTCTCCTCCAAAAAAAATATATTTTTTTTCTTTACGTGGGGGCCATCTATTCTCTTTTACGACTAGCACCTCTCTGATTGCCTCCGCTTTTGAAGAGCTGACGTCGCTTGGGGCAATGATTCAGCGGAAAATCGTTGGGCAACTGTTGTAACCATATATATATATATATATATATATATATATTAGGGGTGTGAATTGCCTAGTACCTGGCAATTTGATTTGTATCACGATTCATAGGTCACGATTCGATTCGATACCGATTAATCCCGACACGAATCTATAAATTGATTATTGAGATTTTTTTTTTCTTTACTCAAATTTAGAAAATACTAATCGGTAAACTTGTGCATGTACACTGTAAGATTTGTATGAAAATGTATTTATTTATCTGAAAATTCAGGTTGCAATCGGTTTCACGTTTGAACAGCACTGGAATAAAATATTAACTCTTTGACTGCCAAAAACGTTATATAACGTTTAGTAAAATCATATGGAGGAGTGCCAAAGACGTTAAAATACGTTTTTTTTTTCAAAACAGAGGTGAAACTAACCATTTTCTATTGTTGATTACTGAAAAACGGAATAAGGTAGAAACAAACTTTTTTTTCTGATGAAAGATGAGAGTCCAATCTTTCATTTGGTAGTATGTGTGTTTCCATAGTCCAAACACATAATTTTCTGTGGACCTTGAAAGATCAGTCAAAAATGCTTAAATCGGCTGGCACCCACGGCATCCCTTTTCTGAAAATGTCTGGCAGTCAAAGAGTTAAGACTTAATGTTCCATTAATATTACATTCTTCCATGCTTTAATGTGTAAATCCTAACACTAACGTTTTGTTGAATATTCCCATAAAAAATGTATGTTTAAAAATCGATTCAACCGCATATTGAATCAATTCGAGAATTGCGCGCTGTAATATTGTGAATCGATTTTTTCTAACACCCCTAATATATATATATATATATATATATATATATATATTTGCATTTCATTTTTCATTATATCTATAAAAGAGTTAATATTTTATTTGTAAAAAGGAGCAAAAGCTCAATGGACACTAGGGCTATATTTGATGAAAAAATAAATAAAAAAATAAATTAAATAATACCATCAATACAAATCAGTCATTTGTAGATAGAAAATGTGGTCAAAGGGAAGAGAAACAAAATGGTGGTGTGATTTTTGTGTGGATGTGTGCGTGCGCATGCGCGCGCGAGTGTTTGCGTGCTCGAGCAATGCAACCAAGGGGAACCAAAGAGTTGCACGGCACACACCTGACAAGGTGTTGACGTCCTGGATTCGATGTCATCCCGCAACGGCAGAGACTCTCAAACTGTCAGGCGTGGAGGAAAATGAAAGAAGCTCGTTTTTTTTTTTTTTTTTTTGCCTCACTCTTCACGCCTTCTCATTTTAATTGCGTGCGCTTCTGTCACTGCAGCTCAAGAATTCACTCATAAAAGAGAAAGAGAAAATACACCCACTGTTCACACAACTATGTGAACGTTATGGATATGTCGGAATCGTACTCCTGTCCACGGGCCCATCCAACAATCCACAAAACAAAGACAATCTTGCTCATACTTGTATGAACAGTACAGAAAGTTTTCTTTTTTTTTTCTGGAGAGCTCAGTATTGTTCGGTAATTTTACCGATTTGACATGTCATCATCATTGCTCTCTCTTTTTTTTTTTTTTTTTTTGTATGTGTATGTGTGTGTGTGTGTGTGTGTGTGTGTATTCATTAGTTCACCTAAAACCTATTTAAAAAAATCCCATACCGTTCACCTAAACCGAACACTTCCAGCCAGAGTCGTAAGGCCGTCAGGAGACCCGAGGAAGGACCAAAGAAAGGAAAGTGAAATCCAGCACCGACCAGACACCACCCACCAGGCCACCAACCAGAGTCCAAAGTTTTCTGAGTAACATATTTAATGTGACGGCGTGGTTAGAACATTCGCCCCACAGTAATGAATTTGCGGGTTTGAAACCAGGGCCCATCTGGGTCCTCCTCAGTCTGCAATTCAACAAAATTAAGAAGAGTCTTTATGCAAATGGACAAAAAAATAAACATTTTTCATGGAGTAATTAGTACTTTTCAGTGTATACACATTCTTACAAGAGTCACAGGGTGAATGTATTGATTTCTGTTTTTTTCTGAAATCTTTATTACGTCGACCTAATCAGTCTATCAGCAGTAAATCATTACAAGTTGATTTTGTGTTGTTAGCAAACACACACACACACAGACACATATACACACACATTTTAATCCTGGACATTACATTACTAATAATGTGCAATCACTGTTGTTTACTCTGTAGCCTTCCTGCAATCGAATCCAATCAGCGCGTCGGTTTTACCTGTGGTCAAGAGCGCGCCTAATCATTTGTCATAAACGTCGCCCTCGGCCTGGGAGAACCACGCGTAAACAACTCCGTCTCAAACTTTTTTACACCGAGAAGTACCACCATAATGACCGACATTGAAATACAAAAGCATAATAGGTCTAAGTATTGATAAAAAAATAAAAAAGAACAAAAAGAACAAAAACATATAGAAAAATGAGGCAGCAGTTTTGTTGCTAAAGTAAAAAGTATACTTTTTTTTTTTCTGGAGAGCTCAATATTGTTCATTCGGTAATTTTACCGATTTGACATCATCATTGCTCTCTCTTTTTTTTAATTATTTTTTATTTTGTATGTGGGTGAGTATGTGTATGTGTGTGTGTGCGTGTATTCATTTGTTCACCTAAAACCTATTAAAAAAAAATCCCATACCGTTCACCTAAACCGAACGAACACTTCCAGCTAGAGTCGTGAGGCCGTCAGGAGACCCGAGGAAGGATCAAAGGAAAGTGAAATCCAGCAGTAAAAAGTATACTTAATGCTAGAAAATGTTATTTCTGGAGAAATTGTATATGAATGCTGAATGAATAAGTTGAATCATGCAGATTGATACGGAATAAAAAAAAATGTAACCTTGTGGTATGATATGAAAAGTTATTGAAAGCTATGGAATGCTGTAGAATGGTATTGGTGAAATATCAAAATTTATAGAAACATGGTCTACGTATATAGAATTTTTTAACCTAATTCTGGTTACTTAATTCTGTCTGTTAGCAAGAGCCACTACATCGTGATAACTTACATTGATGTTTCTGCATTTGGCAATTTATTATTATATTATATTATTAGTATGTGATTTTTTTTTAATGGGCTTTAGGTGAACTGATGAATACACACACGCTCGCACGCACGCACGCACACACGCACATGCACATACTCACCCACATACAAAAAAAAAGTGTGTATATATATATATATATATATATATATATGTGTGTATATGTATATATATGTATATATATTAAAAAAAAAAAAAAAAAATTAAAAAAAAGAAAGAAAAATGAGAAAAAAAAACATTTTTTAAATTTTTTTTTTTTAAAAAAGGAGAGCAATGATGATGTCAAATCGAATGAAAAAAAAAATGGTATTGGTGACAAATATGGATTTTTGTGGGAATAATAAATGACAATGTCTGAGTCTTACGTTGTGCCATTCAAAATGAATAGATATTTTTGTGGGGTGAAAAATGTGGAAATGTGGGTAAACTGAATTTTTGGAACGAGAACAATAGTAGCACGCATGCTGGGAATTTTTGGAATATGTTGTAGTTAGATTGGTGGGAGGCGGTTGAGAATTTCGAAAGAACAAGCATGTCAAAACAGTGAGGAGAATGAAATATAATAACATGCCTTCAGCATCCACACAATTATTGAACATCACTGTAGAATTTGTAATACACACTTTTAAAAATTAAGACTGTTTAAATATAGTAGATAAAAAAACTATACTTCAAAATGTACTTAATGTAAATGCATTGCGCGTAGAGGGTCAGCGGGGTTGATCCAATCCTGGTCCGCCAGTGACAGCGCGCTGATTAAGAGGTCACACTGACTGTCCACTCTGGCGTGGATTGTGCATTTGGGTGTGCAAGTTCAAGCACGGATCACCAGTGAATGCGCACGTGATGTTTTTGTCTTTAAAAAAAAAAAATCGGAATAGACTACTTTTTGGTTCAAAGAAGACATCGCCGATGGATAAACATCCATTTTCTGTATCCGTTATACAGTACAAAGCTCCGTTATACAAAACTTGACTTTCAGTCACTATATATCACTTCAACATGTACTTCCATGACACTAATTTCTGTTTTGCATCTTTTTGCCCTTCAGAAAGAGCACAAAAAAACGCAAAATTGAGATCGTTGCGTTAAAAAGCATCCCGCCATCCGATCCAATCCCTTCCGTGGACTTTGCGTGGCGGCACGAGCCACATTTGTGTGCCAGTACGAGGCCGCTGCGCTTTCATTCACACGGCAAAAAGCAAACGTCCAAATGCACGATTGCGGTGTGAACTTTTCAAAAGAAGCGTGTGCCATGAGTGATGGTCCACTCTGTAAATGTCACGCGGATGCTACCGTCTCACGCCTCCGCCCGCCACTCACGCTCATTCCCTCTTTATCCATCTTTTTGTCCGTCTGCGTGATGTTGACACTTCCCTCCCACATTCTTCTCTTATTGACTTTGCCTGCAGTTAAAAAAAAAAAAAAAAAAAGTTGTATTAGCTCGCCTTTCCTCCACATTGGTCCACTGCTAATTACACGTTTATTTGATTTGGATTCAATTTGCCTTTGTCGCATTGTTCTTTTATTTCAGTGAATAACAAAAAAAAAAATATTTTAATTTCCTGCGGAATTCTCTAGGGAGCGTTCCTTCATTTCATTTGTACGGAAATTAATTTGTCAAAGTGAGGAACAGGATACTTACTAATCTGTTTAGCCAGCATTCACTTCTCTTTCCATGTGATATTGAACAAGTCCAAACTAAAGACACACGAGACATTACAACCACACAAAGAGGATTGTCCTTACTTTCCTGATTACATTTATTAGCAAACAGAATTAAAATTGCCAATATGAGAGGATGAAAGACTCGACTATTACGGGGGTTTTGTAATTGTAATTGTATTGTGGTCTAAGGAAGAGGACTGACTGAATTGGTTGTGAGTACAGTGCAACTTTAATTTTCTTGATTGATTCGTTTGGTTTATTGAAACATAAAAACAATAATGAACAATTCGAATTTTGAAGAAATTTGAAAAAAAAACTGAATGGAAACGCTAGAAATTCCAAAAAGTGCCTAAAATTCGCAAAAAAAGGTTTTTACGCTTAGACGGGGTGGATTTTGAAGCGTATCAAAAAAAAAGTAAAATGCTAATTTTGACTACGGAAACAGTTTTTACGAATAAACACTGACAAGACCGGATACACGTCGCACGTTTTGACCAGATATTACATCACACGTACATTTATAGTCACTAAGAAATGACGGACAATAAATTTAGGTATGTTTGGGGGGACGACAAAACTGAAATCTTTTGGGAATTAATTAAAGAAGCAAATATTAATGCTATTTTAGATGGAAAACAGCAAAGAAACGCTACGGTTCATCAAGAATTACAAAAGCAACCTCATACGACGGCGCAATCGCTTCCTGTTCTTCTTCTTCTTTTTTTAAATTACTAGTAGATCACATCTCTATGATGTATAGCGCCACCTACAGCGGCGGAGTCCCCTCTTAATATTCGCAAAAGAAGAACAGATGGAAACGGGTATAAGTCGTATGTCCCTTTTGCACATTTTCAATAAATTTGCTTAAAAAATTGGATGGAACCCTGACTATAGAAACACATTAGAACATATCAAATATAAGTTGAAGAAAGAAAAGCATCATCACTATCATACAGTATTTCCTCAATATAGAGGAAGCAGGAATTGTTATTCAGCCTGAGTGGAATCTGCAATCGACTCTTAATAACTACCCACACAACCGCGAGACTGCGCAGATGCTCTCATACTTCTGAATTCTCATCTTGTTTGCGATATGAAATAAACATAATAAAATAAGCAAATATTGAGCGAAAAAGTCCAAAGTACGGCAGGATGAAGTGCCGTGCAATGCATATGTCCCGGTTCTCGCGGGCATCTTTGTGCAGACTCCAGCAGGCTCTCCGCTTGTTGCCGTGTGTTTGGCTGAGATACGGACGCTCGCTGCGAGAGTGCCCTCCCAGCACGTTCCTCCTCTGTAGTCCGCCCACTTTTCTTGGACGTTGAACAAATTGATTTTGGCCGTTGATTATTCCGCAGGCGCGTTTCATGACTTACGACTGACTGGCTCCCGTCCACTTTCGACTGCAGGGGTGGCTTACAAGTACACCCGGCTTTTGAGTTTTTCCAGTTTGTTTTTTTTATTTTTATTTTTTTTCTGGAGAGCTCAGTATTGTTCATTCGGTAATTTTACCGATTTTTTTTATTTTTAATTTTTTAATTTTTAATTTTTAATGTTTTTTTTTTTTTTTTTTTTTCAAGGAGAAAATTTTATTTTAATTTTAATCGGAATTTTACCGATTTGACATGTCATCATCATTGCTCTCTTTTTTTTTTCTTTTTTTCTTTTTTTTTGTATGTGGGTGAAAACGTGTATGTGCATGCGTGCGAGTGTGTGTGTATTCATTAGTTCACCTAAAAACTATTAAAAAAATCCCATACCGAGTCTTCGCTTGGTTGATTGGTTGATACTGTATGCTGTTGCTCAAATTAATTGGGGGGAAAAAAAGATTATAGCAACGTTTGTTAATACCTTTTCGGACGAATATTGAGTCAAATACACAAATACAAAATGAAAACATTCATAAGGAGCATGGCTAAGAGGCTAACGTTGCAATAACCATGTGGTAAACTGCCAACTAAAGCTAGAGTCGGGCCTCCTGATGTCACTTACTAGGCCAGGCCCCTCGAAAATCACGTTAACTCTTGGCGTTGTAGCAATTTATCGACTACTCGACTGTCCTATTCTGCAATTTAAGCTTGAAATCTAGTTATTGCTAATCATAATTTTTTTTTGCCATCTTGTTTTCCCAATTGGGTCAATTTTCAACTCGACCGTCGCTGACAAAAGATAACCCGCTGGACTATATTGATCTATGGAGCAGTAAATTCTCCAGCCAACAAGGCTAATTTTTGTATATCTGCATCAAAAATACGATGGTCAGCATAGCAGTTAGCCTCGCTAGCTTCAGCTATTCAGATGGTGCTAAGAGCAAAGTATTCTAAAACATGAAATTATTCCCCCCCAAAATTGTAGCGTTTTGGAGGGCTGGATTACATTTCATTTCAATGAGGAAAATGTATTTTATTTTTATTTATTTTTATCTTTTATTTTTTTCTGGAGAGCTCAGTATTGTTCATTCGGTAATTTTACCGATTTTGACATGTCATCATCATTGCTCTCTCTTTTTTTTTTTTTTTTGTATGAAAATGTATTTTATACACACAAAGTATATGAGTAAACTGAGTTACATGCTTGTTCACAGAATTAATTAGATTCGCAAGTCGAGGTACTTAATTTGATATGTGAACTTGTAGCTCGTTCCGTCGCCCGTCGTTGGGCCCGAAACACGACTGCCGGGGTTGCCCGGTGATTTCCGTGGACCGTGTAGTAAAAGGCTGCGGATCAGCTACGTTACCGGCCTCCACTGGATCCCTCAAACATTACCTGAGAGTCAGAGATAGAGACATGAGTCACGGGGATCAAGATTCATATTAGGCTGCTAATTTCTTGGATGTAGTCTGGAGATGTTGCTCTTTTCACCTTTTGTCTCTGGCGGCTAAGCAGCTGATAGAACTGCATAGAAGTTTGGCCTTAACATCTTTGGGTGTTTCTATTTGGCGCTCGGGCATCAACGATTCTCAAATGTTTTGTATTTTCAAAAGTGGGATGTTGTTCTCGCCAACGTGTGTGTTTCTTGTGTTTGGTTTTATTGTGAAGCCAGCCAACAATATTGCATCCGTTGAAACCGGGGGGTGTTTTCATCACAGATTGCATCGTAGACAGGTTGCCCTCCGTTTTTTTGTTTTTTTTTTGACAAAAATAAAACAAGGTAGGTTTGATGCATTTGAGTAAGCCTCTGTTAATGTACTGCTTCAGTGCACTAGACTGCATGCGGGTTCATGCCCTTCTATTTAACTGCTTAGCCAGCTTATGATTGTATTTGTTGCATCACTTATGGCTCCAAGACCTTTGGAAAAGAGTTTGGGAAAATGACATTGCTCTTGGGAAGTCTTTTTGCTCTATGTCGAGAAAATATCCACTTTTTTGGGAATTTTGGTCTTGGTTTAGCATTTCTTTTTGGGGTAGAGCAGCAACAGTTTTTACCCCAAAATACAATAAATTATTTTGTATTTTATCATTTCGCATATTCCATCCAAAACAACTGGAGTCAAACACCGTGCTGCGTCACTTTAAAATGTCATTAGCATAACCACCGGCGAACCAGTGATACTCGACAGTCAACTTCCTGTAGCAACATCTGCCGCATAACTTAACATAAATATGACACTTTCTTTCTGCGGGTGTAATTATACCACTTCTCTTAAATCAAAATGATTTTCAACAGGCACTGAAAGCCACGGAGGCATAAAATCCACATGTTACTGTACAGTATACGCGTAATGAATATTCAGGCAGGATTGGACAGCAACCAATGAAGCATTCATCATGAGCTGAGGTGCAGCTGCAGTAGCGCTTCTTTTTAATTTTATTATATTGATATAAATGATCTTCCCATCAAATGACTAATCAGCCTCTGCTTAAACTCTTCTCATCTGGAGATCATTATCCATTAAAAGATGAGAACCATCATGGATTTTCCTTAAAAATGTAGATGTGGCTGATAATGTGGTGGAATCTCTAAAGTCAAAGAAGAATTAGTGCCAAAATAGATATATATTTTTTAAGTTAACAAGTGGTGATGATGATTACCATAGAACAGGTAATGGCATGGACCCATCTTTGAAGTGCGGAGTTGCTGAACAGTTTCTATGTCTCTCGTGATGACGTTGTCAGTTGCTATGCAGTTACTATGTTAGTCAACGTTACCCATTATTTCTTATTACAAACTCCATTTAAACTTTTGTGTTAGAATAAAAATGTGCTAATAATGATTGCACAGGAAAAAAATGTTTTATTGCTCACGGCTGATCATTAAAATTTGGAAGTAAGCCCAGATTCCAACGATTCTAATTCTGAAATGCTGAATTATTCAAATGATGACAACTACAATATCTTCTGCGCTTACTACTTTTTTTTCCCCCCTCTCTCTTGAACCCCCCACCCCAACACCGGCGTTCCACCCAAAATTCCTGCTTTCTCCAAAGCACTCGTTCCCCCGCCGAAAAACACTTTGTTCAGGTTTAAACTGCACGTTTTAACGAGGTGAAGTTTCTCATCTAACACGGAGTAGGATTAAGTTGACGATCATTCGTTTGAGGTCACAAAAGTGTCATCACACTCCATTTGTAGCGCGGAGACTAAGAAGCGGCGGGTGAGGGAAGAGCGGCGGCCTAAACGAGCGTGTTGAAGGATAGACAATGCGACATCGACGATTAAGTCGCCGTTTTGTCGTCCTCGGGCCAGGATGATTTTCGGACTTTATCCATCTTGTATAGAACGTAGCCTCGCGCACACTGGCCAATACATAAAACATAGATCAAGAGGAAAGTTTCCATGAGGAGAGCGAAAGAAAGAAATAGTGCGCTCTCTCTCTCTCTCTCAAGTCTAGGGTTGATTGCACTGAAAGCAGAGGAAAGTGAGGGCGAGGAAAAGCTTTGGAGAGTTCAATAATACATCTGATGTATTTCTTCTTGGGTGCGACACACACACACAACTTATGTAATTCTAAAATATCTGTGCAATAAACGGTGGTCAGTGTCCAAAATGCTCCAGAAATGCATAACATTGTACAGTGGTACCTTGGCTCACGAACTTAATTGGTTCCCACAGAGAGTATGTGAGCCGAAAAGTTCGTCTTCCAAACAAGTATTTCCCATAGGAAACCATTGAAATGAGAATATTCCGTTCCCAGGTCCCCATAAAACACAATTTTCTACTAAAAAAAGCCTTAAAACTACACAAAATATACCTTATTTTATGTATAATAAATGTGCTATTGTATTGTAATTAAAGAAATACACTGTACTGTATAATAAAGTGTTTTTTATTTGCAAAACTTGCAACTTGCCTTTGTGATGGTACAGTAGTTGAAGGCTTGATGGAATGGAGTGGGAGGAGGAGGGAGGGAGGGAGTTACTGTTTGGAAGGAGAGTCCTCCGGTGTGGCTTCTCTTCTTTGCTTCTTAGGAGACTCTTTATCCTTGTTGCTGACTAAAAACCTTTTAATTGACACCTGTTGCTTTCTGAGTTGTAAGGTCTTACGAAACTGAGGCATCACATTATCATTCATCATGTTGATGATTCTCATAGCCACAGTCTTTTCTGAATGGTACTGTTCGACAAAATCCTGCACATCACTCCACTTTGCTAACATGGTCTTGTTGCTCACACTTGATGCTGACAAACGCGCACCTCGCTCGTGTTTGTCGATGATCTCCTTCTTCTGCTTGACCGTAATTTTCTTCAATGTCTTCTTAGGCTTAACACTAGCCTTTTGTGGGGTCTTTTTCGGTCCCATGGTAGCAAAAGTACACTCCAAAAGTACTCCAAAATGTCTACCGAACACAAACCACGTCCGCACTCAAACAAAGGGGGGCGACGAACTGGGACGCCGTGAGCGTGCGTCAGCTTCTCGTGATTTCTCGTGTCGCGAGATTTGGTTCGTCCGCCGAAAACTAGTTCGTCAGCCGAGACAAAATTGCTCGCGAATTTAATGTTCGTGAGGCGAAAAGTTCGTGAGCTGAAGCGTTCGTGAGCCGAGGTACCACTGTATCAACACATAATGTGTCATCTTTCATTTCTTAGTTGTAACGAGGAAAAGCCTTGGATGACGTCATCCTGATGGTTTTAGTTTTCCCCGGGTTACTCGGCTTGCTCCAGGTACTTCAGTTTCCTCTGTGTACTCTGGTTTTATCCATGTACTATGGTTTTCTCTGGGTAAATCCAATCCAGTTTGTTTTAGGTACTCCGGTTTTCTTCCGGGTTTTCTGGTTTCAGTTCTCTCCAGGATCTCCAGTTTCCTCCATGTGCGTTGGTTTTCTCCCAGTACTCTAGTCTTTAGTCTACAGTTTTTTTTCTGGGAATTCTTCAATGTAATTATTTTTATTATTTTGTCGTCCAGTTGTTACGGTCCGCCACGGAGCGGAGTTGAGTCTGTCGGCGTGTGAAGTGGAGGACCCAAAATGCAGGGAGGCAGTAGAACAGCGGCAGGAGTGCGGGTTGAACTGACGTACTTTATTTTACAAAAGCACTAACCAGGGTACTGGTTAATGCTAACTAAACAAGGAACTGAAAAGATACAAAATCAAAATGACAGACAGAACTCCGGGGGGTGACCTTGACAAGCGGCAATGATCCCACACGGACTGATCACCACCCGGGAACTAAATACACCCACACTAATTGGGTAACTAGCCACACCTGGGGTCAAGCACAAGTGGCTGAGGGCCCGGATTGGTCAACCCGCGGAAGGGCAGGAACCCACTCAGGAACAATCGGGACCCTCAACCAAAGCCAGATCTTCCCAGACATGACAGTAGTCATCTCTGGATATTCTGGTTTCTCAGGGTACTCCAGTTTTTTCCCTGGGTTTTTTATAGTTTTGGGATTTCTCCAGGTTTTCTCATGTGGTTTTCTCTCGGCTATTCCGATTTTCTCCATGTAGGCCTGTTCCTTTGGGTACTCTGGTTGTATCCATGTACTCTGGTTTTCTTCAGGTAATCTGGTTTCTCGTGAGTACCATTGGTTTTCTGGTTTTCTCCATGTTCTCCATTTCCTCTCATTTTCATGTGATTTTCTCCCGGGTATTGCATGTACTTTATCCATATACTTGGGTTTTCTCCATGTGCCTCAGTTTTTTCCAATTTCTCCATTTTACTCTTATTACCTCCGATTTATTAAATGTGCTTTTCTCCTAAGTGCTCCAATACCCTTCATGTACTCCAGTTTTCTTTAGGTACTCTGGTTTTTCTCATCTTACTCCTGTTGGATTAGGCCTCTTAATGATTAGATAGGCGATTTGTGGCTAGGCCGTCGTGTCGCTGTGACCCGTCCTGGCTCGGCGCCATTCTATCTATCTGCACTCAGGCACACTTATCCAGCAGAAACTAGTTAAGACCATCAGGTCACACATTCTCACATGGGCTAGACTGAGCCGTCCCCCGTGTGGGTAGACAGTATAAGAGTAGAGACTATTTTGAATAGATGATATCCTCTTCCACATACTAAGAGAGGAGGGCTCCACAGCGGTGTACTCGATCTTTCTGGCATCCAGTAAATAGTTCAACTGAGAACATGATGTCTTCTAGTCATCACTGTTTGCATAATATCGCGAGCATTAAAATACAAGAACCAGTGGATGTTCCCACCAGAACTTTACAACTGATGCCGAAACCCTGGACCTCATGCAGTTTGAAATTACACTCCGGTTTTCACCACGAGTCTCTGAATTTCTGCATGTACTCTGTTTTCACTGGATATGCGTCTCTCTCCAGATTAGTCCAGTTTGTCTTTCGATTTCAGTTATCTACAGGTGCATGCTGGTCTTTGATGAACGACCAAAGCAAATAATGTAATAGTCAATAATTGTTTTCCTTAAGCGTCAGTAGCAACAATCCCAATCTGTCAAAATTACAATTACGTCACCATTGTTATGTCTTCCCATACTGTTACTAATGTTAATTAATTGATCCACTTAGTAAAGAAATTAGTGAAAAACAAGCAAATGCTCTGACGCTCAAGCAGAATGCTGATTTCTTGGTGAAAAAAAAGCGCAGATGTGTGCCCACCCTCGCCCTGCGTGCGTTTCTATCGGAAATGAAAGCCCCCGCCACATCACCTTCCCCACCCGTGCCCCCAAACACTAAGAGTGTTTTTCCAAGGTGTCTGCTCGGTGTCTGCTCGGTGGGGAGATGATTTAGTGTGTGATTTCGGGAGGAGATTCCTTAGTGGATCCCGCTAGGACGGAGCGCGGGAGATTGGGAGGAGAGATGAGTGGAAATGACGAGTAGAGTCATTTGATGGAGCGCTGGAGTGGGACACGGGTCCGGGTAATATGAGTTTGCTTGCTTCCATATACACACACACACACACACAGAGATACACCCGAACCCCCTCTACATGGAATCATCCTGCAGATGAAACATGCTGCAGGTTGTGTGTCGAGCCAGTATGTAAGCCTCAGGGCAGCAAAGTAAGCTACTGATCTCATTTGGCCACAGATGGACTCCTAACACACTCCCATCAGTGGACAAATTTATATTCCCTCCATTAAAGCCTGCTATTTCCCTCTGTTGCTGTTCTGTGCGAAAGATAACTGATACCCAATAGGGGGGTTAAAGTTAGCCTGCAAATTTGTCACCTCGGCAATAGTACCAGAGGCGGAACACAGTGGCAGAAACGTGCATCCGTTCAAACACAAAAAAATATGACCCAAAAGCACATTTTGGAGCGAATAGCCATAGTTTTACATAGTAACAGAAATCAGTGTACTTACTTAAGACTCCTGATGTGCCTATGGAAGATGCTAAAGAGGGGGGAAGCCATTTTAGAAGTCAGGCCTTCAAAATAAAAGCACAACAGTATAGTAACAGTTTCAACACACTTTCAATGGCCTTTTTATTTTGAAGCCTACCGACGTACTGTCGGTTGAACACTTTTTGCGCCATTTACGAAATTCTTCCGAAGAACGTGCCGTGCTCACTTAACAAGAAACAAAAGCAAACTGACTCATGAGCGCGTGGCATGGCACATTCATTCCGGGAAATGAAAGGCTGAGTCGGGTCAGATTTTTTTGTACGTAAACCAATGGAGTGTATGACATTGGGACAAAAAAAATTTCAGAAGCTACTTGACTCATTGAGCCCTTGTCAGCAGTAAAAGTTAAAATTTTGTCCAGAATTAATTTGATAACGTCATTATTTTTCATGAACAATTAATACCTTTAAAAACAAATGTTTCCACTTGCTGTCGACTGAAGATGACATCACCTGTGCTGAGGAAATAGGTAACGACCAATCACGGTTCACCTGTTTTCTGGATTTGGTCAACAAACTGAGCCATGATTGGTTGTTACCTACTTCCTCAGCACATGTGATGTCATCTTCAGTCGACAGCAAGTGGAAAAATTAGCTTTTAAAGGTATTAATTGTTCATAAAAAAAATAATGAAGCTATCACATTAACTATAGACAAAAAATGATCTCCTTACTGTTGAAAATGGCTCAATGAGTCAAGTATCCCTTTAATGGAAAACCAACGAAGGCATCCCAAAACCAAGGTCCTACTGTATATGATTATGGGATGCCGCATCACTATGTGAAAGCATGCACAGACACGGTCCCTCTTCATTGAGCTCCGCATAAAAGACACACAGTCATGACTCTGATGTTGCAATATTTTGGGACCTCCATGCGAAAAAAGTCTTTTGTCTCCCTTTCTTCGCTTCACTCTGTATTCATTAGACTCGCCAACCCCCAAATCCCCCCTTTGCTCCCTCGCACACTCCATTTTCAGTGCTTGGAACCATCTCCTCGATCCCATCACTCCATTCAGTGTCTGACCACACACCATTACCCGGCCTCCTTTGCCTCTGATCAATCAAAGTCAACAGGTGCTGTAAATTGTGTCCTCTGGCGAGCCGCGACTGCGTTTGCCACCCCAACCCCCTCGCACCTTCTTCTTTTTCTTTTTCTTTTTTTTTTACCCCGCCGCCAACCTCCCTCCCGCTTTCTCCCCCTTCGCTCGCCCCAGTTTGTCAGCCAAGCAAAACTGTCCGTGTCTGCGGGACCATCCTTCATCCACCCCGAATTCTGTCACATGGCTACTAGATAATACAGCTACAACCACAAATGGTGCCTTTCCATCTAACAGGGCTAAATAATCCCAAAATACTGAAAGTGTCCTTCTTTTCATTATCCCTTATTTTTTGCGGTTCTCATCTGCCATCTTTTACGTTTCCACCAAATGGTTCGGTTCAGTTCACCACGGTACGGTTTTGATAGCTAACTGCATCAGCTACGTAAATAGCAACATGTCACATATATAAGGATATGTTGTTGTTCTGAACTGTTGTAAAGCACAAGGGCGGAATCGAGCCTGGGAACTCTTAAGTTGAATGCCTTGTTTATACTGCAGTCCTCCCTGCTTCGAAAACATATTTTCGAGGCAAGACACCTGCAGTCCTCCCTGTTTCGAGGGCATGTTTTCGAAGCAGAACACGACTCATAGAGAGGGTGCCTGGGAGAGGGCTTGGCCAGCCCGGCTTCTCACGCTCATCCCTACTTGTTAAAGAATAAAAGACGGAGCGGCACGCGGTTTGGGTAGAGTCAGCTGAGGGAAGCGTACGGTCGCCCAGCCGTTAAGCAGCTCGTTCTACCCGGACCGTCGGCTCTCCGATCTAGTGTCAAGGTAAGCGCTGATTGGATTATATTATACTGCTTAGCGTTGAAGTTTGTTGATTGCTGTTTGCGGGGAATAAAGGACACAATTATTCTAGCACAGTAGATCAGTCTCTGTGTATTCATCGTTGCCGCCGATCACTCACGATCCTGCATAAAAATATAAAAGTGAAGCAGTGTTTTCCACATAACAGACAGTTAGGGTTTACTCACTTGAGTGAATTGAGTATTTATCAGTGCATTATAGGAGAATTTTACTGTACAATAATTCTGACGTGCCTGAGTTTGCCAGATGTGACGACGCTCTAGAGAACCTTCCGCAAACAGAATCTCCATCATTGAGAGCTTGCTTCAATGATGTCAAGTCTCTTTTGCAAATGGTGGAATTTTCACATTTGCCTCCCACCCTCGGCGATTAATTTTGTTGGTGTATGTTCTAAATTTGTCCATGCGCCGCTCACCAGGTGGTGATTTCAAACCAGCCTAGATTGTTTGCGCCTTCTTGTCGCAGGATGTGGCAGAAATAGGTCACGGTTTGCGTCACACATGAAAAAGAAGCACTTCTTAGTTATTTGTGTCACTCTTTTTTATTAATTGTAGCTGTTTTTCTTCTAGTGCAACAACTGGTGGAATTTGTTGGCTTGAGAAGATTTTCAGTTTAATTGAAGGAGTTTATAATTGATACCTTTCCATACTATTGAATACATCAGAACTGTCTTATGAGATCCAATACAAGAGCTGTTTCAAAAGATATAAGATAGTAATTCTCAGTTTTATATTGACACCGTCAAATTGTGTGTGTTTTTTTTAACGCTGTAACTCTGGACTTGAATTAGCTCTTTGGATTATAACGATAGTTGTTAGCTGAAGTTAGACCAAATTTTTGAGTCAACTGATTAAATAAAGAAGTTGTTTCAATAGATTGGTCCATCTTCTGATCAGACTAGTGATCGTTTTTTTTTCAAGTTGTTGATTGGTTCCAAAATCCTGGTCGTGTAAAGCCTTATATCATTCAATATTGCAAAATGCATTTTTATTGACACGCAAAATAAAGAGATAATTTTAAGAGAGAAGAAAGTTGTTCTCTCATTATATGTTAGGGGGTGTCAGGCGATTAAAATGTTTTAATTGTAATTAATCACATGACTTCAACAGTTAACTCACATTTAATCGCAAATTTTATATTTGTTCTAAATGTAAATATTTTTCTTTCTAAGTTTTCATACATACAAGTGGGAAAAAATGTTAAAAGGTTCCTTTTAAAATTAAAAATATTTACTGTAATGTAAAAAAAAACTAATGTTATATTGATTTGTGTTGAGGTCATTTTTCTGCCACTAGATGGCATAACTGCATTTGTAAGATGCTGGTGACAGCTCAGTGCGTTTGACTTTTCATATTAAGAGCCATCTAATCTTGAACATGAAGTAACTAGTGAAATTATGCACATTTTTTAAATTGGAAAATACAACTTGACCCCAGGCTCCACGAATATATGCATTATTATTACATTTATTACTGCTAAATATTGACGTTTACATATCTCCTGCATTGCTACTGGAATTCCCCCAGTACAAGCTTTCCAAGTAAGGGGCGGTCATTAATTGTGCGGTAAAAAAAAAAAATGGTGGCATTAAAGGAACTTTAAATTAATTCAAAATCAACGCACTACGTGTCCAGCCGTTCGCACCCGCTGACGCCGACTGCATCTTTTTTTGTCGTCAATCCCTGACGCAGTGACGCACCCTTCACTCGCTTCCTTTCTCCTTGACGCTGGCCACTTTTGTCATCTCCTCTCCTCCGGCGTATAATGAGTCAGTATGTGTGATGCCGGACGGCTGCTGACGGCGCGTGTGCGTGCGCGCGCATTTGTGTTTTTGTGCCTGACAAACGACAAATGCGCCACTGCTGTACCCAGCACTTTGCAAGCTCCGCCTCCCACACACAGTTACTCCCCTGTTACTGTTAATACTAATAAGCACAGGAGATCCATATCGACGTACTTTGCTCACGAAATGATGATAAATATAATGCTATTAAATAAATGAGGTTTAACAGGTGTTAAGTGTAAGACATTTATGTCAACTGAGCTGCATCGCTGCATAATTAGCATTTCACAGGTTGCAAATACATGTGATAATGTGTTCAGCTGGTAGGGAGCTGTGTTAAGTTAGACAACCTGTCAGTGTCAATCAAAAGCAAATTAGTAGATTTAAATGGAGGTACATGCTTTTCATCATCAAACAAACAAAATACTGTCAAATGAAATTCATCTAATCTGCACATATTTGAACTGTATGAAGACATTGGGCTCATCCAGGTTCGGCGTCGCGGTCCCCATTTGAGCTGCAGTCGCACATGTCGGCCTTCTTTATGTAAATGGGACACTTAAACACCCCTCTTTTAAAGGCTCCGGGTTCTCGTAAACCTTGACGGGCCCTCGGGCCGTGCCGCCGCCTGTAAAACACACGGACTATTTATGGATGGCTGTCCTTGCGGCCGTAAACACCCTTGTGTTCCTCTGCAGGGTGGGCTTAAATAAGAATGACCTCTGAACAGCGACCTCATATGATTGTTATTATTATTATTGTGTCATTGCCATTAACAGTTTTTATTTTAATTATTACTCTTTTATTATAATTATTATACTTACAAGAGTTTTTTTTTTTTTCTCGATAAGAGTTGTTTGACTTTTTTTTTCTTTTATAACTATGTCATGTAAATTGGATGCACCACACAGAAAAGTCTCGTTAATAACCCTGCCAAATTTGAATGATTAAAAAAAAAAATCACAAAATGTATGAAATGAAGCTTCAAAATTGTAAAAAAAATAAAAAATGCATGTACATCACACCCCGTTCAACTTTTAGCTGCCGATACAAATTTCTCTGTGACAAAAAAAAAAAAAAGGGTTTGAGAGAGTGAATGAAGCCGGTTGAAAAAAAAACAACACTCCCCCTATGTGCGCGTACCCTCGCAAGCCCGCGCCGCTCGCTCGGATACGGGCTTTAGGGAAATTGCTTTGACGGGCAAAGTGAGCAATTAAGTTAAGTCGGCTGCTACGCCAGCACTTCCAAATATGGGCACGATGGCCACTGGATCGCCGTTGTCGACACAACCTCAATAAGCGAGTGCAGTGTGAAAAGGGTTTTAAATTTGTTCCATATTAGGCATGGTGGGAATTCAGAAATACTGTAGTTAACATGATTTTCATGAAGTAATTACATGAAGTAATCTGTGTTTTTGTTCCGCGGTTTTGTTTTTGATTTGTATTTATTTAACCTTTTGCAATTGAGGTAAGGCAATTAAGAACTGATTCTCATTTCCAATGCTGACCTGTCTGTAGACAGCAGATAAAAATGGCTAAAACAATAACAAACTGTACAATGTAATATTGGTACATATTTGCATAATGTAATATTGGTACATATTTGCATAGTATAGCTGCATATTTACAAATATAGTATATCATAGCACATTATGAATAAAAGGTTCATCATAACAGGCTAAAAACAGGTGCAAGGATCATGTCCGGTATCCCTCACTATCTTTTAAATGATGATATTGACATGAATCACATTAGTTTTATTATTGCAGAATGTCTGGAGCAGAAAATTGAAGACAGTCGACCAAAAGTTGTGTGGACTTTGGGAAGGAAGAGGTTACTAAAATTGCTATAAACAGAGGGTGGGGGTGGTGGTATGTCTGGTGAGCAGAGAGTGAAGATAGGATGGATTTTATAGATAAACATGGACCTGTCTTTTTTTTTTTTTTTGGTACCCTTTGAAATATATCTGGTGGCGCAACCCTAAACACAACAAATGTATGTCAACCTTTTTGATTCAACGAAGTAGTAGTCAATCATTTTCTGCAAGCCCACTGCATATAAACATTGTGAAAAGGTCCATAGTGAGACATTGGTGTCCCATTTCCACCTAAACAAGCACCTTAAATGCTACAATTTCCTTTCCTTAGACACTTGTAATTATTCCAATGGCCAAATATGGAAAAATCATTCCATTCCAATTGATTTGCTTGTGCACATACCTGATGTGAATGCTTCCTGCTCTAAATGCAGACGGTGCCTTTTTGTGTCATTGTTGAACGCAACGTGTTGTAAGCACTCTGATACCCCTCTCCCTGAAATCCCCCCCCCCTCCTCCCTTCTCTGCCTGCTATGATTTAGTAGCCCTGCACATCCATAGGCATCCACTCCAGCCAATTGCATTACAGGGATAAATAACCAGACCAATAAAAGTCTTTTTGAAGGGTGGGGAGGGTGGCGTGCGTCTGGAATAGTCATCGCCCATTTGCTGCAGAGAGTCATGGATGGTGGGTGGGGGGGGTGGGGGGGGCAGCTTTTAGAGGAAGAGTTTTTTTTTTTTTTTTTTTTTTGGAGTGGAATGGTGATTGGTAGCTGTGATGTCATTTCATCCATCTTAAAGCCACTTCATTAGGCTAATGGAAGGGATGGGCTATGTGTGTGTGTGTGTGCGTGTTTGTGTGTGTGCGTGCACTTGACAGTAGCCTCCAAGGCTAAAGTGGTTATGAAGACTTAAGTGATTTTATTAGCCGGGCACAAGACCCATCTCTGCCAATGGACGTAACTGTGTGTGTGCGTGCGTGCGTGCGTGTGTGTGCTGTAATGACATCGTTTTGAAAGTGTGTGAGAAGTTAAAGCAGCGAACCTCTTTGCTTTGATGTTCCCCGCCGTCCCGTTACTCAAATGACTTTGAAAAGAAGTGCGAGGACACTCGGCGTGCCACTTGGACTTAAATGTGTGCTAACTAAATTTCACATAAACCACAATTGCAAATGTGCCTTTTCACTCGTTTAACGCTTTTCTATCTTAGGTACATAAAAAAAAAACGCTTTAACGCTGTTTCCTCATTTTCACTTTGAAAAAGTCATAACAACCACTCTACCACTGAGTCATGCCGCCCTTGTATTCTACCCATAACGATAACCCTCTAATCCTAATCCTAACCACACCCCAACCTAATCTGAGCCTTAACCTTAACTCCAACATTTGGTAATTAAAAAAATCCTGGACAGTGTCAGAGACATCATCAATGTCCCTCTTAAACAGGAACTGTCAGGTGCTCAGGGCAGTGTTTCTCATACACTAAACGAGTCACACACCATAGGATGTCTTGGAAGATGTGCCGGTTGATCATCCGGCCCACGTCTACGGGGAGAACTTTTAGTTTGTAGTTTTGGTTTGAAATCTTTGGTGACACGAGTCCTGGAATTTTTCTGACACATCTTGTACATGAAGCCCACCGGGAAAGAGAAAGTGCAAATGAACCGTCAGCCAGTGGATTCACGAGGGCAAGGCAATGTCTTCCCCCCCCCAAAAAAAGTAACTTAAAAATAAAAATCTAGTCCGTCCGGGGGCAGCAGCTTTAGCAGGGAAGCCCAGACTTCCCTCTCCCCAGCCACTTCAGCCAGCTCATCCGACGGGACCCCAAGGCGTTCCCAGGACAGCCGAGAGACATAGTCTCTCCAGCGTGACCTGGGTCGTCCCCGGGGCCTTCTGCCGGTAGGACATGCCCGAGGCATCCGAACCAGATGCCCGAGCCACCTCAACTGGTTCCTCTCAACGTGGAGGAGCAGCGACTCGACGCCGAGTCCCTCTCGGATGACCGAGCTTCTCACCCTATCTCTAAGGGAGAACCCGGCTACCCTGCGGAGGAAACTCATTTCGGCCGCTTGTATCCGGGATCTTGTTCTTTCGGTCACGACCCACAGCTCGTGACCATAGGTGAGGGCAGGAACGTAGATCGACCGGTAAATCGAGAGCTTTGCCTTTCGGCTCAGCTCCTTCTTCACCACAACGGACCTATACAGCGTCCGCATCACTGCAGACGCTGCACCGATCTAAAAATCTAGTCTGTCATTAAAACAAAAACTTAAAAATCTAGATTTCCGAACCCTAACTTCAACCTAAACCTCAATTTGGGAACACAAGGAACAAAATCAGTGCATCCCACTGTTTTGATGTCCCCACTATCCGTTACAAGAAGCACGAAGATGCCGACCTCGCTCAATACGGACATCGGCGCTCCACTTTAATATAAACGCAAGCGTCACTTTCAATCATCCGTCCAACGGGATCGCTCGGCAGATTTGCGTCACTCCGCCGGCTCCTCTTTGTCTTCCTCGGTCAGTTTTTCCAAGATGAGCAGCGTGATTGTTTGGCGAGACGACCATGATGAGCGCCTTGGACTCCGTTTCAAGCCGTCTTCCGTCGGGGTCAGTCTTCTTTACGCCATCTGTTTTCTGCATTTCTTAACAGGTGTCGTCTGAGGTCCTTCTGGAACCTTCATCCCATTCACTGAATTTCTTTTTTCTAGGCCATGCGTGTCTCTTAGTGGCCTTGGCTAACACTTAAAACCCGTTTTTTTTTTGTTATTTTTCCAATGCAATAAACGCCTTGACATGGAAAGTTTTTTTTTTTTTTTTTTAAGAGCCCCTGTGACCATTTTGACTGATTGACACAAAATTGTTTGGCTACGTCTATCGTAACAGGACTTAGAAAAAAAAAAGTCTGTAAGATACTTGCCTAAATCTAAACACGGTCAGCTATTTTGGCCAAATTCCCGGAGTTTGTACTTGGACAAAGTGCTACTAGAGAATTAACCCAAATGATCTCCAATTGGAAGCAACTATCCTAGACAGATGGGTGATGAAATTGTGTATCTTTTTTGCCTACGCACTCCAATGTATCCGGAAAACAGGGTCAAATTACGATTTTTTGAGGATTTGCCAATGGCTGTGTGAGGACCTGGAATTAGGAATTTGGGGATGCTATCAATACGGTTATGGTACAATATGAAGACCTACTATGCTGTAAATCCCAATCATAGAATCACTGAAGCTATATTTGATTATTTGTGGATATCAGTACATTCATTTGCAGTCATTTGGCAGCACTCTATCGATGTGTCTTGTAAATACGTCTGCATTAACCGCTAACGCACCAAACGTTTGTTCGGCTTGTGTCCAGGGGGGTGCGCAAAATGGCAACACAGCGGTGGCCTTTACCGCCCCCCCCCCCCCCCCTAGTGTGCCAATTGATTTTGTGCTTCGCCCGCAGCCCATTGCTAACCTTGAGGTAAGCTGGCGTAATGAGATCGCATCTGACGGCATTGACTCACACCTGACAGCGTTGACACAACGCAACCCCCCCCCACGCTCCCGAGCTTGGGACGTTGCTTCACCATTGTTAGCTGTGTATTGTTTTCACATTAATCAACAACCAATGGACCCTAAAAATGCAGCTTCAAACCAAAGTGGCAGACGTCCTCTATCTATCTAGCTAGATAGATAGCATCCATCCTAGCTAGCTATCTGTCTAGCTACCTACCTACTGCACCTACTTACCTAAGAATTAATTTAGCTGTCAAGCTAGCTATGTAGCTATCTACCTATCTATATAATTTATGACTAAAATGTGCCAAATTATCTTGCTGTCAATCTACTAAATCCTGGTGCGTTTATCTATCTATCTATCTATCTATCTATCTATCTATCTATCTATCTATCTATCTATCTATCTATCTATCTATCTATCTATCTATCTATCTATCTATCTATCTATCTATCTATCTATCTATCTATCTAGCTAGCTTGTGTTAGATATTATTAACATTTAAATTCTTTATTTTCATATATTAACCATTGTTATACATTATTAACATCTTAATTCTTTATATTAACCATGTTGAAAGGTTTTATAGACGTGTAAAGCAAGTAGTGTTGAACTCAGTATAATTCGACCTTAAGCTGGGACATATTATTTGGTCTAGAAGTTCCTTCTCTGTGGGAAAACACATTTGGTCCTTGAGAACAGAATCTGCTTCGAACACGCACCCCTGACTCTGTTTTCGCCATCGCTCACGGAAAAGTACCAAGAGAGTATGTTTTGTCTACAAATGAAAGAGAGGCGGTCTTTTTAACTATAAGAAGCCATTTTACACGCGGAAGAGACACAATCGGCGCTCTGAATTCCACCTGTTAAGTGATGAATTGGAGTCTGTTACGATGTCCAGAGATCTCTGTTAGATTAAAATCATTTTTGCAAAGGTGTTTTTTCTTACATTAAATCTGTCTTCAAGTTTTGGAACACGCAAAGAGGACAAATAATTTTATTCCTCTTTCACTTGCTAGCTAGCTAGCTAGCTAGTGTTGGAAAACGATCCTTATGTTTTCCGCGTGTTCGTAATGTTGTTTTCAGACTTGAGATCCGTGAATCAGGTTCCTTCGAAGGATTTATTTCCGAAATTTCTGAGACACAGCCAAGATACACTCAATCAGTGTGATTTCCCTCAGTGTGTGTCCTTTCAGCGGACTCACAGCATTCTTATACTATCTTGAAAAAGTATTACAAAGCCTCCTTCGCTCCCCTCACAGGAAACAGTAAAATGTCAACACTAGCTACCTACTGCACCTACTTACCTACGAATTTATTTAGCTATCTAGCTATTTATTTAGCTATATAACTAGCTATCTATCTATCTATCTATCTAGCTATCTAGCTAGCTAGCTAGTATTGGAAAACGATCCTTATGTTTTCCGCGTGTTCATAATGTTGTTTTCAGACTTGAGATCCGTGAATCAGGTTCCTTCGAAGGATTTATTTCCGAAATTTCTGACACACAGCCAAGATACACTCAATCAGTGTGATTTCCCTCAGTGTGTGTCCTTTCAGCGGACTCACAGCATTCTTATACTATCTTGAAAAAGTATTACAAAGCCTCCTTCGCTCCCCTCACAGGAAACAGTAAAATGTCAACACTAGCTACCTACTGCACCTACTTACCTACGAATTTATTTAGCTATCTAGCTATTTATTTAGCTATATAACTAGCTATCTATCTATCTATCTATCTAGCTATCTAGCTAGCTAGCTAGTATTGGAAAACGATCCTTATGTTTTCCGCGTGTTCATAATGTTGTTTTCAGACTTGAGATCCGTGAATCAGGTTCCTTCGAAGGATTTATTTCCGAAATTTCTGACACACAGCCAAGATACACTCAATCAGTGTGATTTCCCTCAGTGTGTGTCCTTTCAGCGGACTCACAGCATTCTTATACTATCTTGAAAAAGTATTACAAAGCCTCCTTCGCTCCCCTCACAGGAAACAGTAAAATGTCAACACTACCTACCTACTGCACCTACTTACCTATGATTTCATTTAGCTGTCTAGCTATCTATTTAGCTACATAACTAGCTATTTATCTGTCAAGCTAGCTATGTAGCTATCTACCTATCTATCTAATTTATGACTAAAATGTGCCAAATTATCTTGCTGTCGATCTACTAAATCCTGGTGCATTAATTGAATAGCAATATGAGCTTTAGATGCTTCATTGCTACTTGTAGTTTTGGAATTCTCAACAGTAGTCAGCCAAAGATGTGCTTTCAGAAATGTCAAATTGGAATTCAATTCCCTAGTAGCCATGTTGACGAGTGGGCCTGTTGGGGCCGGGGATCGATGGGAGCGTAGCAGCCTGATCCTGTTGTTTGTCCACACACTTTTCAGGCCGCGGTTCTTCTTCCCGACACTTGACACATTCAAATCCGCCAGGCACTCCACTTGCAACTTTGGCCGGCAACTTTCAGTTGGAAACGCTGCCGCAATCATGTGGTGTGAACGTGGAAAATGGGATCAGTGACCCGCGGCGAAGGTTACGCTTGTGTAAGCATGAGCGGTCACAAGATGGCCACCGCTTAGAAGTCGGATTAATAAACTGCGGTTGACAGTGAAAGCCTTTTGTTTTACGTCTCTGCTCTGAGCTCACCACATACTGTATTTTTTTTTTTTTGTAACAATTGACACTTTTCATTATAATTTTAGTCTTTTGTTATTGTTGTAGCAACCAAGCTTATAATCGGCTTACTATACAATAAACCTTTTGTGTGCCTTTGTATTACGCGTATAACGTCACACCTTTACATGGACAAAACCACGCGCCATAATACACACGGGTCATACTTTTTGTGAGTGTGCATGAAAGGTCTGCCTGCTCCCCGACTGCGAGGTCCTTTCAATTAGATGCCTGCTGTTGAACACATGTGCCCTCCAATGCTACCATCAACAAGCGCACAGCAAGCCCTGCACAGCGATACCTTCCCTTACCAGTTACAACTCCCCGCTTTTTCTCTTCTCTGTGAAGCGAGGGTCTACTGCTTTTTTTATTATTTTTTTTTTTTCTGTCGACCTTGGATGGTTGTTTTCGCCCGTGTTGTGCTAGCTGCTATCCCTTCCAGATGCTAGCAGCTGGGAGCAAGTGGGAATTCTATTAAAAAAAAAATGTAGTGTAACGATTCAGGAAGGAGTCCAATTCTTGATTGATTTCGACAGTAGTTGAACAATTGTTGTTGTGTGACTTTTGACTTGTAACATGTTCAGTGGATTCTCTTTTGTTCTACTGTACAGTGCTATTTTCTTTAGAGTAAAAACATGTAGCAAAAATCGGAATAGATTCATTTCAATTCATTTCAATGGGGAACATTGATTTGATATACATACTTTATGAGTTACTCGAGTTACATGACTTATTTTTCTCGCTGACGTTTACAAATTTCTTGAGTCTGCTTTCATGGAGGATTACAGAAATCTTTTGAGAGGCAAAATTTTCGAGGATTTGGACTATTTGAAATTAAACAAGGTCGCTAAACAGTCAATCATTATCAATATAATGATCGTTTGAGTTGATAATCGACTAGTCCAATTACCTGTAATTCTTTTATATTTGCTATATTTTTATTTAGATTTTTCAGTTTTATATAAAGTACATTTGTATATTTTATTCCTTATTAAAACATGTTAGAAATATTTTGTTGGTGTTACCAATTCATGGCATTTGATTTCAATTCATTTCAATGGCAAATTTGATTTGCTATACGAGCAAGTTTAGGACCAATTAAACTCTTAAGTCAAGTTCTACTCAGGACTGTTTTATTCATTCAGCGTCCCACCCACTCCCCTGCTGGATTTTGAAGCGCGCCCGCCCACCTTTGAAACGCCAGTCGCTCCTGCTCGCGCTCACATCTGTTTTGCTTTTTTGATGTGCTGTAATTCAAACCTGGATCTGGCATGAATCAACAATATCTCACAGTGGATCACTTGAAAACACTCACAAAGTGTTTTATAAGCTCAAATAAATTGTTTGACTCACCAGTCACCTCCCAGTATAGTAAGTAGCAATATATTTAAAAATAAATAAATAAATAAAAAAGGCTTTTTGACATACAATATTGAAAATATAACGGAAAAAAAGGAATTTCAGGAAATTAAAGCTCAATAATTCATTTCCTTAATGTCCTTTACAGGATCAAGAAAGTGCCCTGATTGATTTTTAAGCCTGTATTACACAAGTGCCACATTGCCACAGAGCTGAATGCTAATAGCTGAATGCTAATAGCTGAATGCTAATAGCTAAATGCTAAGATTTGAATGCATGTGGAATGCTTATGAAGTAAATTGAGAGATAAATGATGAAATGATGACTTCCTGGTTACTGGACAATGCACTTTACCAACTGTGCCACAGAGCAGTATCAGACACCTGGTATTGATTTTTTTTTTTTATTGAAGTTATATGCATGGAAGTGGGCGTGGTAAGTGATACTTGGAAAAAAGTTCAATGTCTGTCCCATTGAAAACGAATAAGGGAATAAGTTGATATTTAACGTTAAATTGTGCCAATATTGTAAGTAATGTGGAATCAGATGATAAATACCACGGGAGGCGTGAATTCAGCGTTCCCACAATAATAATAAATACATTCAAATGAAACAGTCAAAAATGTAGTCAAAGGTGCATGTTGCATGAAGCGGCGTGGTTGATAAACAGTATTTACCCGCACGACTTGAGCCTTGCACGGACATGCCGAGTTATCGCTGTGTTTTTTGGCGATAACACAAAGTGCTGTGCCAAACCCGCCTCCCGCTCAGAGCATTCCTGGAACTCCCGACTCGTCCGTCCGCTCGCAATCTGCATTCCTCTATTGCGAGACCGAACCCCGAGCGAAAATGCAGCGGGCTCTCGGCAGCGGGCCGCTCTCCGCGTTATCAAAGACGCTTATTGTGTAAGGAGGCCTCCGCCCCTAAGCCGCTTTCAGCCACGACTTCCACAGTCCAGGCTAAGTTGATTAGAAACAATGGCTGAATCGGCTCGGGAATTGGGAGCTGAACTGGCCCAAATCCTGTGCGGCGTGTGTGTCACCTGAGCGCTTTGGAGGAGGAGCGCGCATGACTAACTAACCCGGGTCGTTTCAATCACGGGCGGAAGAGCAGGGAGTGGCAACTACAATGATGCACTTCCTTGCAAATGGATGACAAAATTGCCATTTTGAGAAAAATAACTCAAATATGTGCATATGTTTGTTTTTTATTGAATCATTTTTTTTAATCGGGCAGTAAAATCTAAACATATTGGACAAATTAAAAATCATGAATCAAACTTTCACTTTTTTTTTTTTTTCCTGGAGAGCTCAGTATTGTTCATTCGGTAATCATGTCATCATCATTGCGCTCTTTTTTTTTTTTTTTTTTGCATGTGGGTGAGTATGAGAATGTGTGTGTGTGTAAACTTTCACTTTTTAATACTCAGCAGATACTGGATTTCATCCCTGGCCACTCTACTGCAATTGTTTTCACTTCCTGTTTGGTCTTGGGACATTTTCCCTTCACTTTTGTCAATTGAATGAACTGACATGCTCAATGGGTTTTGGGTCAGGTGATTGACTTGGCCCTTTTAAAACATTCCACTGCTTTGCCTTGAAAAACTACTAGGGAGTCCTCGAGCTACGTGGTTTTGACTTTACGGCGCCCGTGCCTCGTACGTAGCACCTTCTTTTTTTTTCTTGTTAATTTCCCGCAGTAATCACGCCATTTTTAAGTTATTTAAAGTTGTTGCCTTCAGCAACGGACGTCCATCAGCCGGTCGGCTCGCCGTCAGGCGAGTCACACTTGAATTAGCTCTGCCGTCCGTATGTGTAATATGTATTTTAAAATTACTGTACAAAATATATATTTTTTGTAAATATCGACTTTAACGGGGAAATACGACTTAAGTCGAAATTTTTGTTCGGTAACTCCGCCTTCAAATGAGTTCGGAAGTATTTAGCTGAAGATGAATGGAAAATGGCAAAACACAGGATTCAACCTATCATCAAATATTATAATAATAATTTTCTTTGGTCCTTCCTCTGGTCTCCTGACGGCCTCACGACTCTGGCTGGAAGTGTTCGGTTTAGGTGAACGGTATGGGATTTTTTTTAATAAGTTTTAGGTGAACTAATGAATACACATACTCACCCACATACAAAATAAAAAAATAAATAAAAAGAGAGAGCAATGATGATGACATGTCAAATCGGTAAAATTACCGAATGAACAATACTGAGCTCTCCAGGAAAAATAAATAAAAATTCTAATAATATGTTCCCAGATATGCCCAAATTGTATTCAAGCATCGCACCGCCTTGAGTTTTGCTTTTTTTCCATTCCCAAAGACCTTTTGCTTTGATGCGTCTCGAGTGACGTAAACAGCCAAATGTCACGCAAAAGCTTCCTCGGCATCGACGCGCTAAAGCGCGGGAATCCCGGGGATTATCGCACAAGACCCAAAACAAAACGACCGCTTTTGCGCCGCAAATGTCACCGAACGGAAGATCCTTTCGACCGGTTCCTTTTCCTCGCGCGACTCCCGTCAAGACCTTTTTCTTCACATGGTGGGAGATTTTATTAAGATTGCTTTATATTGATTGCGCCGGATTACGCTGGTTTATGTTGTCATACGAGAAGAATATAGAAATTGAAGTAATTGGGCACAGGAAGGCTCTTTTACCACCACTATTTTTCATTTTTGATTGTTTTGTTTATACTGCATTAACTCTTTGACTGCCAAAAACGTTAAATAACGTTTAGTAAAATCCTATGGAGGAGTGCCAAAGACGTTGAAAGACGTTTGTTTCAAAACAGAGGTGAAACTAACCATTTTCTATTGTGGATTACTGAAAATCGGAATAAGGTAGAAACAAACTTTTTTTTTCTGATGAAAGATGAGAGTCCAATCTTTTTTTGGTAGTATGTGTGTTTCCATAGTCCAAACACATAATTTTCTATGGACCTTGAAATATCAGTCAAAATGCTTTAAATCGGCTGGCACCCACGGCATCCCTTTTCTGAAAACGTCTGGCAGTCAAAGAGTTAACAGCCTATAAGTATTTTTATACAAATATTTACTGGATCTTGACTTTGTCTAGTTGTTGAAAAATGAAGAAGAAGTAAAGGGGTGGAAAAATAAGCACCGTTCTGAGACATGCCCCTCTAACTTCTGCTTGTTAAAACAATTGGACAATTTACAAGGTAGGTTTACAAGACAAATGTTTCACGTACCGTTGATGGCATTACAAAAAAACGAACCAGGTTTGAAAAAGTAAGTGAATAGCTCGGGGTGTGCGTCCATCCAATAAACCACAAATCGATTCAGGTCTGGATACATGAGGTGCAATATGATTCAAGGACAGCTCATTTTAAAGTGGAACGATTCAAATCGGTTTGATTCGTTGGGATTCCAATTTGGTAGGATAATATATGGCTCACTTCAAGAGGGTGTTGATGCATGGAATTTTCTTGTTATTTTACAATATGAATTTGAACTGTAAACTTTGCACACCCCTTATACATGTATTCCAGAAATATATACATATATTAATAAAAGAATATGTATCGCAATATATTTTAAAGTGGAACAATTTTCCAATTCTAAATATTTTTTGTTTCACTCCATAAATTGGTGTCTTCTCATCTTCTCATCAGTATGTATATACTGACACATATTCCGATTGTCAATCAATTTTCTGAGCAGATCAAGGAGAGAGGAAAAAAATGACTCCTAACGCATCATCCCGGAGGATAATTGCTCAGAATAATCTTTGCGAGACATCCGACTACCAAGCCTTTGCTGACTGATTGAAACAAAAACGAAATATTTTCACATTCTGCCCGATTGTGTACCAAGGCAAAAAAATTCCCCGTTCCTGTTTTCGTATGTCATATAAACAAAAACGACAGCCTTCACCTCCGTTTTCTACTGTTGTCGTCTAAATGGCTCCCGAACGCGCAAGCCGGGTTCAATTTGGTGCTCTGGTGTCAGCCGGGAGTCGGCAGTGGAGGAGTTTAATGAGGCCTCCTGCCGAGAGGAGCACACCTACACCCGGCATGTGAAGGAAAGGACACGGCAGTTAGCGGCTGCTAGCCGTGTGGACGCTAACGACGCGCCAGCTTCTAACAACAGAACTGAAGATTGAAGTATTTGACTATTTTAAGTAAGGGTGTGAATTGCCTAGTAGCTGGCGATTCGATTCGTATCACGATTCGATTCGATACCGATTAATCCCGATACGAATCTCTAAATTGATTGTTGCGATTTTTTCATTTTTTTACTCAAATTTAGAAAGTACAAATCCGTAAACTTGTACTTGTACACTGTAAGATTTATATGAAAATGAATTTATTTATCTGAAAATTCATGCTTATAACTGAGCCACTGTATTTACCAAACAGGTTGCAGTCTGTTTTGATTTTTGAACAGCACTGAAATAAAATATTAAGACTTAATGTTCCAATTATATAACATTCTTCCATGCTTAATGTGTAAATCCTAACACTAAGTAAGTCGTTTTGTTGAATATTTTTATAAAAAAAATTGATGCTTAAAAATCGATTTTTTCTAACACCCTTAATTTTAAGTGACTTTAATGTTTTGTATGATGGATTTATTGTAAATCATGAAACTTAAGTCATGTAAACAATTTGATATTTGTTTGCTTATTTTATTGTTTACAATTAAATGAATTCTAAATGAAACCATTTGTAAACAACAATGAAACATGCTTTGATATATTTTCTAGATTTTATAGAAATCAAGCCCTTGAGCTCAAAAGTTTGCCAACCCTTTGTCAACAGTGTTTATGGGCCGGGCGCGGGAACACCGTACACCGCTTCCAGCCAATCAAAACATAGTGAGGAAGCGGCCCTCCCTTGGGATACGCACACACACACACGCACACACAAGTTAAACATGCAACAGAGTTCTAGTGCGCTGGGGGAACTTGTTATCGAAAAACATTCCGGAGGTATCCAGCCTAGCCTACTCGCCACTATTTTCTCATTTTCAGCAAGCACACACACACACACACACACACACACAGTGCCCTTATCAGCATAGTCAAATGCCACACTCTCATGCCACTGTGCTGGGCCTCAAAACAAAAGAAACACTGACGTTTCTATGGAGATGAATGCACGCACACATCGTCATTCATCCCAGTCCAAAAGCATCTTTTCCATGCTAATCTCCCCTTTTTTTTTGTAGTAGTAGTAAAAGTGATATCGCTCCCAAGTGAGCAGAGAGAAAAACAGGTTATGTGCACAAATGAGCAGCTCCTAATTAGACTTCGCCGAGGAGGGGAAGATGAAACCGCACGCACGGCTTTTGACTCGGGATCGCCACGTGAGCCGTCGCTGACGTGCTCAACTTTATTTATCGAAACATTCCAAGCAGGCCAAAGCAATCGAAGAGCAAAGAGAGGACGGTGGTGTAGTTGCGGGAGAAGCGGAAAGTGAAAAGCGGAGGCTCAAATGTGAGGCGAAAATCTTTTTCACGCAGAGATCCGACAGTGGCAGAAAACCTGACGCAACAAATGGAACCCAAAGTCCGATTTATGCTACAACTCACCCAAATGAACAGCATTGATATCCATACAATGTAATTGCTGCTGTAGAACTTTTTACTTTTTGGGATGTCCGCATTCACTTTTATCACCTAAATATAAAAATGACAAAAAATGGACATAAGTGTTTTTCACGGCACAGTGTGTGTATGTCTATCCAAACCGCAACTTTTCAGAAAAAAAACGGAAGAAAAAAAAACGCCATCTTTTTTGAGTTCACAAAAACCTTGACACTTAAGTTGGTCTTAAACCTTAGTAAAGTATTTTGTTACAGTTGTGAAAATGTTGCATTTAAAGGAAAGTTGAGTTAACGCTGCTATCCAGGGGCGGCGTGCCAGCATTCGGCTCATGTGCCCCCACCACCCCCCGCCCCCCCAAATACGACAAAAACTTTCCTGTGCCAAATTGAGTTCCCAATCGGTCCCTGTTGCTCAGATACCATTGTGAACTCGCACAACCCCCCCCCCCAAAAAAATAAAATTCAGTTGCTAATTTAATATGCAAAACGAAATCACAATTTTATTACACTGTCAATGATGAAAATTGTAAGAACGCGGCATCAGCCCAAACACTGCCGTTGACATATATATTCATCACCCGCAAGTTCAATTGTTTACTGCCACTCACGTGTATATACGTCAAATCGTGAACAGGGTTATTATAGTTTTGGAATTTTCTTTTTTTAGTTAGTTTTTATTTTGTTTTGAGTTTTATTTATATTTAGTGAGTTTTAATTAGTTTTTAGGGTAGTTCTGTTACTTTGTTTTAGTTTTTTAATGCTTAGATTTAGTTTAATTTTATTTAGTTTTAGTATTAGTTTTTTTTATTCATTTATTTTTTGAATGTGCATTACTTGTGCACAATATTTATAAACTCCGTGGTAAAATGAAAACATCCACTTCAGTGAGACACACTTTCAAACGTCTTTAAATAAATATACTTAAAATCACATTTAAAATCATCCCCAAAGGCTCATGTATTAAATTAATTACCAAAGACTAAAACAAAGGACATTTTCGTTATAATTATAGTTAGTTTTGTAAACATAATGTAGTTTCAGTTAGTGTTTGTTTTTTAAAAAGCATTTTTATTTTATTTTGTTAACAAAATTGTTTTTTTGAATTTGAATTTTCGTTTTTTCTTTAGTTTTTCGTTAACTAAAATAATCTTGGCCGTGAAAGATGTCTGCGAAATTCAGGTTTGTAACCCACTGTAATGACTAACAGATCCCTGTAGATGGCGGTGTTGCATTGCTTTGGAATGGATATTGTCTTTTATGTTAATATCAGTTTTTTCCAAATGTGGACGCTCAGTTAGCAGTTGTGTGACTTTCTCGTCCCGCAGTCAACTCCGGAGACGGGATCGACTACAGCCAGCAGAAGCGAGAGAACGTTGGCGACCTCATCCAGGAGACTCTGGAGGTGTTGGAGCGCTACGGGGGAGAGGACGCCTTCATCAACATCAAGTACATGGTGCCTACCTATGAGTCCTGCATGATTAACTGAGAGGAGGGGGCGGGGCTAACACTTTTCCACTGCACAGTACCAGCTCGGTTTTGGGTATCAATTTTCCACTTTAAAATAGGATTCGCTAGTACATGCTAATAGGGTTTCCTGTTTAATAATTCTCTGGACACACATTTTATCCAAGAGGAGATTGTGGGGAGAAAGAAAATTGAGTGATGCAGCAAAGGGGAGACTATGGAGTCTACTGCCGCAAGTGAGGTACAGCGACAGGGTAAGATGCATTCTTTGTAATTTCCTATCATCCTCCAAGTTTAAAATGATGCTACAGTTTTAGTTTCCGGTTTTCAAGAGGAGACTAAGGGCAGCAAGAAAACAGAACACTGCAGCAAGGTGGAGTGTGACACTGTGGCATTCATAGCTAAAGCACAGCAAGCGCATTCATGCAAATTGCGCAAATTAAAGTGGCGACTTTGGAGCATTCCAACTAACTAACCTCTCAATATTTGTCATTTCTAGCCATGTACACTTAAATGTTATTTCAACTTTACTCAAGAGGAGATTGAGGGCAGCGAGAAAAGGTGAAGTCTGCATTCAGAGATAAGTCACAGCATTAGTGTGAGCTAACATTAGCGCGTTTGTCACTTCTGGCCACGTATGTGGAATATTACACTGGTTCTTTTACTTTATTTCAGGAGATTAAGGGCAGAGTGCTGCAGCAAAGTTGAGACTGACTGAATATAATAATGCAGCATTCAGAGCTTTAAGGCACAGCAACAGGGTAAGCTAACGTATTAGCATATTACATGACATATTTCTAGCCTTGTATACTCAAATGTTGCAATAATGCGGCAGTTTATCCAAAAGGAGACTAAGGGCACTGAGAAAGCAGATGACTGTAGAGTACATGGTGAGCAGAGTAGGCACCGTGCAGTGGAAATTTTCCATTCAAATCTATTTTTTTCATTAGCAGATTGCGCAAAACATCAAGTTAGTGCTTTTTGAAATTGTAAAAATGTCACGGCAAAACTTTTTGAGCATGTCGGCCATATTTGTGGAACTTTTTGATGCACAATATGTTGTTAGTCTTCGTAAAGCCGTTCAGCCAAGGTGTCATGTTGCTAGAAAGTTTCTTGCGATATTCGACTCAATTCTCGTACCAAGACGCAAAACCTTTTGCAATTCAGATTTAAAACTTTTTTTTTTTTTTTTCTCGGGAGATTTATAACCTGATGGATATGAATGTATGATTTTCATCAATTCCTGTACCGATGCAATCACCACATCAAAGCCTTATTTAGGGAACTATCAATGCAAAATGTTGATTAAAAAAGTTGATTAACTTTCATTTGGCCCCGATGATGACATTGTGATTTCTTTTTTTTTTTCTGACATTGTGATTTCTTTTTTTTTCTTTTTTTTTCTTTCTTTTTCTGACATTGTGATTTCATTCCATTCATGTGCTGTCTAAATGCACTTTTGCCGCATCGTGCCGTCCAACTGCGCTCATTCTTTCGCGCAAACCAGCCGGAGAACGGAGCCTGTCACAACATGCCGGGAAAGAGCGTCCGGAATGACATCCCTCAGCATTCCGCCACAAAGTGGCGCTCATAAAAAAACAGCAGTTTGCTTGAGACTTCCTCTCAACTCCGCACGCCGCAGCCTTTCACACGAATTGCACTTGACCTCACTTTTCGGCTGTTGCGCAATGTCAAAGAAAATTCCCGGGAAGATTTTCAACGCTTACAAGAGCCAACAAGTGAAAAATAGGGAGAACTTATCTACAAGCAAAACACAAAAATAATCATCATCTGTGTCAAATGTGCTCAGTTTTTAAATTTGGGTTTTTGTTTGTGAAGACTACAGACTACATCGAAACAGCTTGAAAAATCGAGAGCTGTCTAATAAACAACAAGCAATTAATTGCAAGCAAATATTGAAAATTCGTCAGTGCACAAACATTGGACAATTCAATGCCAAAACCATTTGAAAGACCTTAAAGTCCAGAAAAAAAAGAAAAAAAAGTGGAAGACCTTAAAGTGGAAGTCAACCTTAACTCATTCACTTCCAGCCATTTTCACTGAAGCAACCCCCTTCGCTCCCGGCTCTTTTACTAGATTTTGATTGATTTTGCAAGGCCCACAGAATATTCTCTTCTATTGTTCTTATTCTATAAAAACATGGAACCTACCAAAAGAAAGATTAGAGTCTCTCCTTTCATCGGGAAAAAAAAAGAAGTATATTTAGCAATTAGCATTAGAATATAGCAACGGCCAATCACAGCTCACCCGATTTCTGAAGCTGAGCTGTGATTGGTTGTTACACTGTGATGTCATTTTTACTTGACAGCAAGTGGCAAAATGGCCGCCTTCTGATATTGATTAAAACTTGACTTCCCCTTTAAAAAAAAGAGAGAAACCTCTTGCGTCGAAAGGGTAGACCGAGGGAAACAACTGTTGATAAAACAAATGTTTGAAAAGGACGAAAGAGAAATTGGCCGGCTGGACAGGCACAAAAAAATCAGCCCTGGCATTTTGACTTAGTGCTGTTGGCCCAAACCGGCTTGACGACGCTAATAAAAATAAATAAATTTAAAAAAATGTGTTGCCACTGATGTTAATTGATTCAGATTTTTTTTATTTTTTGGGAGTCATAATGAGCATTTGTGGATTGCGTTTCCCATTCCTCCAGTTTTTAAGCCTTAGCCTTAGTCTTGAAATCAGTACAAAAACACTTTTCTCATGTTTTTTATTTCATATGTATCAATTGAAAAACTATCTGAAATGAACATGAATTGAAGTGATTCTATTTGTCTTTGGAAGCAATTTCAATAATTGCTTCAATTGGTAACATACAATTGAATTTAAAGTTAATCTTGATTCAGTTTGCTATCGATATTCAAAATGGATTAACAGACTGGTGCTTCTAAATTGTGGGCCAAATGGGTCTAAATTGTCTCTTGGGGCAAAATGTACCAAAATAATAATTAAAAAGCACTGCATTGGCCCGAAAAGAGGCCGGCCCACCGGGCATCTGCCCTATATACCAGATGGCCAGTCCAGCCCTGCATATAACTTTTCATCATTACCAAGTGTCTGATATTGCTCGGTGGCACAGTTGGTAAAGTGCATTGTCCAGTAACCAGGAAGTCATCATTTCATCATTTATCTCTCACTTTACTTCATAAGCATTCCACATGCATTCAGATCTTAGCATTTAGCTATTAGCATTTAGCTATTAGCATTTAGCTATTAGCATTTAGCTATTAGCATTTAGCTATTAGCATTTAGCATTTAGCTATTAGCATTTAGCTATTAGTATTTAGCTATTAGCATTCAGCTCTGTGGCAATGTGGCACTTGTGTAATACAGGCTTAAAAATCAATCAGGGCTCTTTCTTGATCCTGTAAAGGACATTAAGGAAATGAATTATTGAGCTTTAATTTCCTGAAATTCCTTTTTTTCCATTATATTTTCAATATTGTATGTCAAAAAGCCTTTTTTATTTTTTATTTTCTTAATATATTGCTACTTACTATACTGGGAGGTGACTGGTGAGTAAAACTATTTATTTGAGCTTATAAAACACGCTATTTCTCCAGAAATCGCACTTATTATAGTAACAATAGGCATTCACTTATTTTGAGAACTCACTCAGTAGACTATAAAATCCGCTTTCACGCTGTCTTTAGGACCCCCCCCAAAACAAGTATCGATACCAAGAATCGATAAAGTATTGAAAACCTTCTCTGTTCCCTTCCCTATTCATCATCGTGCCCAAAATATTGTACACACATTTGAAAATACCAGGCTTCAATTAGCAGCCCAAAAATTCTAAAAACGCCTCCACAGCGAAAATCATGCAAAATCCGTAACACTGGCAAAGTGAAAAAAAATCCTTGGCAGGCTCGCGGTATCTCACTTGAGTGCCGGGTCGAACTTTGACTAGCCTGCGGTTGAGCGGAACTGGATCAGTGGCGTCCCCTTTTCACCCGACCAATTTGAGTGAGCCACAGGCCCGTTTGGCTGGTCAGTAAAAAGGGGGGGCAGGGCGGACATGTTGTCGACCTAAAAAAAAAAAAAAAAGTCCGTTAACTCTTTGACTGCCAGACGTTTTCAGAAAAGGGATGCCGTGGGTGCCAGCCGATTTAAGCATTTTGACTGATCTTTCAAGGTCCACAGAAAATGATGTGTTTGGACTATGGAAACACACATACTACCAAATGAAAGATTGGACTCTCATCTTTAATCAGAAAAAAAGTTTGTTTCTACCTTATTCCGTTCTTCAGTAATCAACAATAGAAAATGGTTAGTTTCACCTCTGTTTTGAAACAAACGTCTTTTAACGTCTTTGGCACTCCTCATAGGATTTTACTAAACGTTATTTAACGTTTTTGGCAGTCAAAGAGTTAACGTGTTAAAATCACTCCATCTGCACCACTTTTTTTTTTTTTTTTTGCTTTTAGCTAGCGTTCAATGTCACAAAAGCCAAAATGCCTCCAGTGTGTTTCTCTTAAAGGGCCAGGCAGTCTGACGGCTCAATTAGATGACATCACAGCCACTAATGGGCATTAAATGCTAAATTGTGTCCGTTTCGACCTCTCGCGTGGGGGTGGGGGGGTCAGTGCGGCTCGTTAGGGAAAAGGTGGCCGCCTGGAAAAAGGGACAGCGGCGGATAAGCTCAACGCGCATCAACACGCTTCGACGTACATGCCTGCGCGCACACGCACGCACACATTGATGTCAAACGAGCGCCGAGCAACATCGGCGAGTTGCGGCTGCTCATGCGAGTAAGCGGAGTGAAATGAGCAGCCAATGAGGTGAGTTTGACCGCGAGAGGCATCGGTGCGTGATTGGGCCAAAAGCCGCAGACTGAAAAGAGCACTGGCGCGAATTCATCCAATCATTCGCCACGTGGTGTCTGCACGGGGAAAAAAAAAAGTTAGCATACGAATCAGGATGGCGAAGACATTTTTGGGGAGTCGTCAGGAGCATTTCTGGATTGCGTTCCTCCAGTTTTTAGGCCTCAGTCTTGAAATCAGTACAAAAACACTTTTCTCGTGTTTTTTATTTCATGCGTATCCATTGAAAAACAATCTGAAATAAACATGAATTGAAGGGATTCTATTTGTCCTTGGAAAGCAATTTCAATAATTGGCAACATACAATTGAATTAAGTTAATCTAAAGTTGCTATATTGGTTTAATGAATTGTTAATTGATGAAATTTTTGTTGGACATAACTCATAAATTTCGGTTGAATTTTTTATTCAATTTGTGTATTGTGGTCTCAGGACAAACGGATTAACTTTAGATCAGAATCAGGATTAGGAATGTGCAAGTAAATATTTAGCTTAAATATTGGGTTCCATTTTGGATTAACTTAAATC
Organism: Vanacampus margaritifer; assembly: GCF_051991255.1. Lineage (NCBI taxonomy): Eukaryota > Metazoa > Chordata > Actinopteri > Syngnathiformes > Syngnathidae > Vanacampus > Vanacampus margaritifer. Next base: position 61,009,629 of record NC_135432.1, read on the forward strand.
ACTTGTTAATTCATTATTAGTTTATTGAACTGCTATTTTAATTTAAATATTCACTTTGTATTAACTTAATTCAATTGTGTTGTTAGCAATTGAAGCAATTATTTAAGTTGGCTCTTTTTTTAGAGTGTTGAACAAACAGAAGCTACTCACCAAATGCTACTGAAATATTTGATTCTGATCTAAGGTCAATCAGTTTGCCTTTAGATCACGATACACAAATTGAAATTTATGAGTTATCATATGTCCACACAAAAAATTATCTGAATCCGTGCTGTCACTATCGAGTATTTTTAGTATCGGATATCGATTATTCAATTGATTAATCGGATTTGTTTTAATTTAGCATTAAATTGTATTACAAAAGCCTTTGACCCCCCCCCCCCCCTGATTACTGTTTATTAACCATATTCATTATAGAGATTAAAAAAAATAAAAAAAAAAGTGGGGGGGGGGGGGCGGTTGCGGGGGATTAATGTTGTAATCGGTTTGGTCACTGTTTTCCAAAGTAAAAACCGATGTTTGCAAATGTTTTTTTTTTTTTTGATTAAACACAGAAGATAATCAGTCTTCTTTCATGAAGGACTACAGACATCAACAAATTTGAATTAAAAAATGGCTCCAAACGATTACTCGATTATTAAAACAATTGCCAATTGATATTTTTTATAAATCCATTTGTCTTCGGCAAGCTGCATTTCCAATTTCATTGAAATAAATCCAGTTTTTCGAGTTGGGTCCATACAAACACATTTGAATGTAGACCTTGAACCAGGTCCTTAATGAATCTGTCCTTGGGCCACGTTGACCAAATCTGTTCACACCCGTCCGTACATTCAGTGCATACCCTCGTGCGGTTAAAATTAGCTGAACTATGTTTTGAGTGCCAGTGACCACTCGCTGGATTTGGGTGGGGGTGGGGGGGGGGGCATCACATGACTCTGTTTTCCAGGAGCTTCATGTCCAGTTACTTCCAAGAGTTGCGTCCAACTCCCCGAGTGCACCTATTTGTCCTTCCAAGGATAAAAAAGCTTCCCTTTAATCCACAACCTGGCCTAATCCTCACTCCTCATTGTAACTGGACTCCAGGGGTCGAGCCGAGGCGACGCAGGGGCCCCTCACTTAGCTAGCGGGTTGGGGGGGAGGGGGGTTATTATTAGCAATGGCGAGCCCAGCGTTCACGACAGCTGCCACTGCCCCCCCGACTCCCCTTGACGGGAGTCTGGGGGGGGGAGCGAGAGCGCGGAAAACTTCCCGAAAGCTCAAGTTTGCCCTTCTCCGTCGTCGCAGGCCGGCGGAGACTCCAAAGCTGTCCAAACACGCTGATAGCGCTCATGTTGACGCAGGAGAAAATGAGATTGAAGAAAAAGTGGAGAAAAGACAAAGACAGAGAAGAGAATATAATCACATGAGAGGAGAACCAGCGCCAATGTAATATTTGTCCGGCGTGTGTGCTCAGCAGCGAGAACAAACTCTACTGGAATGACGTTGGCTACACCAAAAGACCTCTGCCAAGGACAAACTTTTTTGCTGGGAATTTTGTGCTGACATTTCCTACAGTGTTAGCAAATTGAGAACAAAAAATGAGTTGGCTCTTTTTTTTGAGTGTGGAACAAACAGAAGCTACTCACCAAATGCTACTGAAATATTTACTTGTGCATTTCTATTCCTGATTCTGATCCGAGGTCAATCAGTTTGTCTTTAGATCACGATACACAAATTGAGTTAAAAAAATCAACCAAAATTTATGAGTTATGTCCACACAAAAAATTATCTGAATCCAGAGTATTTTTAGTATCGAATATTGATTATTAAATTGATTAATTGGCTAATCAGATTCGTTTTAATTTTGCATTAAATTGTATTACAAAAGCCTTTGACCCCCCCCCATAGCCCCCCCCCTTTACTGTTTATTAACCAAATTTGTTATAGTGATTTTAAAAAAAAAAGAAGAAGGGGGGGGTGCGGGGGATTGATGTTGTAATCGGCTTGGTCACCGAAAAAAAACAAAACGATGTTTGCAAATGTTTTATTTTGATTAAACACAGAAGATAATCAATCTTCTTTCCTGAAGGACTACAAACATCAATTACTGTTGATATGCTGAAATCAGAGGATTTGGACCATTTTGAATTAAAAAATGGCTCCAAACGATTACTCGATTATTAAAATAATTGCCTTTGGATTTGATAATTTCCCCAAAGTGCTATGCCAAGGACAAACTTTTTTGCTGGGAATTTTGTGCTGACATTTCCTACAGTGTTAGCAAATTGAGAACAAAAAAATGCTTTCCTAAAAAATAGACAAAAACAAAACCTCCTTGGCTGAGGTAACAAGTCAGATGGCGATTATCTACCAAGCTTGAGGACAGGCGGGGGATAAGTAGACACACAATATTGTGACAATGTTGTCGTCGTGTATCCAGAAGTGCGATTTAGGAGGCCTCGGCTGTAAAAAAAAAAAAAAAAAAAAAAAAGAAGAAGTCGAGTCAGCAACTAAAGTCTTCCCGTTTATCGCTTCCTTCTCTTTTCCTTCTGCAGCTTTCGCTTTGAGTCGCTGCCTGATCACTATGGAAACTCTTTGGGGACTTTGTTTGTAGATATCCATCAATTCACAAATCTCAATGCTTGGGAACGCTCCTCTCTTATCTGTTTGTTTGGGGATGTGTGTGCGTGTGAGTGCCTTTCGATTGCGGGACCGCGCCGCCGGGTCAATCTTCCCTTGGACCCGCGTGATCAATGAGGAAGCGCCTTCTTCCAAGTCTTATCACTCACAAACACGCTGTCGTGTGACCGCTTTGGGAGTGCAAAACGGGTGCGCAAACAAACAAAAAGAACGATTTTTTATTTTTTTTTGCTAAATTGCTTCACTGCAAAAACTGGTCTTAAAAAAAAGTGGGGGGAAATCATTAAATGGGGGACTATATAATCTCAGCAAAATATTCTTGACTTGGGGAGATTTCTTAAAGCAAGTAAAACTGTTGCAATGTGTATTTTTAATTAGTTAAAAGAGCACTAAGAATGTTTATATGCAGTAAAAAAAAATATATTCAAAAATAAATAAATAAATCTCACAGTGCACAGTACAGGCAAAATTAAAAGCAATAGAAACACGCGGAAATTTTAACAAAACAAAACAAAAATCAGTAAATTAAAAATCTTTTTTTTTTTTTTTTTTTTTTTTTTTTTTAGAGCTCAGTATTGTTCATTCGATTTGACATCATCATTGCTCTCCTTTTTTTTTTATTTTTTATTTTTTTTTAAAAAATAACAAATCAATTAAAAAAATTTTAATAAATGTTTTTTTTTTTTGTTTGTTTGTTTTTTAAATACATATACACATATATATACATATACACACACATATATATATATATATATATATATATATATATATATATATATATATATATACACATATATATACTTTTTTTTTGTATGTGGGTGAGTATGTGTATGTGCGTGTGTGTGTGTGTGTGTGTAAATTAAAAATCTGAATAAAATTAAGAATCAAAATTTAAAAAAAACTCTAAAAATACTATCCATTGAGTTCTTGTTATGAATCCCACTGGTGTTCTAGGCAGCCCTTCTACAGTGAAATTGATCTCAACTCCTCTCTGATTTCGTCATTATAATAAACTAGACAAAGTTGCAATTTCTGGGACTTTTTGAAGCAAGTTGAAATTCGAACAGTGCACATCAGAAGTATTATGTGGGAGTCAAAAAAGTGTGGAGAATAAAAATCACAATAACATATGTGGGAATGCTTCAGCTGAACCAATTGTTTTCCATCTGTTGCTAAAAGGTTTAAAGCGCCGCAAAATGCTAATTAGTGTTAGCATTAAGCTAGTGGGGACGTTGTTTACAATGTCAATTTGATCCTCTCCTATTCCAATGTTGGTACTTTTCACACACAGCAACCAACATAGGAAAAGGGAAATTTGATCAGCAGTGTGAAAAGGGTTCAGATACTAACTCCGAAATCAGCAAAGGTGTGTATGGAATTTGACTCTATTTAGAGTGGGACCAAATAGACTCAGTTTTAGAATAAAACATACACTTGGAAGAGAGTAAAATAAAGAATTGAAAGAATAAATGAATAAAAGTCAGTCAAGGGTTGAGGAACGAACTTGCGCCCTTCAGCTTGGGAGATATCGCTTATGTCAGATGGAATCTTCCTAACGAGAAAAAAAAACAAACATCATTTTTGGTCTCCTCGTAGAGATAAGCAAACAGTTGGATGGGCATAGGCTCAGGTGGTAGCGTGGCCATCTGAAGGTGGTGACTTCGTCCCTCAACCCTTGAGTGACTTTTATTTTATTTTTTTCCAATTCTTTATTTTATTTACTTTTCCGAGTGTAAATTTTACCCTTACTACCTACATAGCTTCACTCCACAGAATTGACTGTGTAGCATTCACACCGAGTGGAAGCATGAGAACATTGTCAACTCTTATGAATGGGGGGCATCTTAATACCACCTCAGAAACCTGGAAATTGCCGCGTCGGCAAAATTCTCTGCCAGTAGCTTTCATAGGAAGCCAGGTCATTTGCCATTATAATACTCCAGCAGATTCTTTGGACGCTGCAGAAGGGAGCATTCCTACCTGGCCGGGATAAATCATTGCGCTGGCCCAGAAATGAAAGTGGCTTAACTGGAAAACATATTTGGCCTTCGTCAACCCTGTAATCCAGTCGGCGGGTAGGTGTCAAATGTAACATGATGGATAGAAGTCTCCGAGCCCGCCCTCTCGCTCTCCTCCAGACTGTGCAAGCGAGGCGTTACCCGCTCCCACCTGCTCATGGAACTTTGCAGTTCTGGAGAACCAGCTCGGATCTTGTTTTCCCTAACCTGATCGCTGGCTGGGTAGATGTAGATGATTTTCAACCATCAGATTGAAGATTGAATATGGGCTGGAGATGCTCGCCATTTTGGACACAGTTTTGTTGTGTTAAAGTACAATGTTGGTAATAAAAAAAATATATTATTATTGACCAAAGCTATACAGGTTTTCAATTTCTTGTTAGCTTTAGCTCATCAATATGGCTAGGTTTGACCCTTTTGTTGAATCAAAATCTTGACCCAACATGCTGGATCAAATCATCAACCCAACCCAGCATTGTTTCAATCCCATTTGGACCCAGTGCTGGGTTAGTTATTTCACCCAATCCGAGTTACTTTTAACCAGCGGTTTTAAAAGTATATACATGGCAGGCCAGTATTTGGCCTTTTTAAGATTATAATTTTTTTTTTTTTAATCACACATTGTGAGACACATTCCTACGGAAAAGGATGAGGGCCAGTGAAGAGAGAAAAAAGAATTTGGGCAGGATTCTCACTATTTTCAGAATTCTCACTTTAAAGTCAGAATTCTCACTTTAAAGTGAAAATTCCGACTTTGTTCTCAAAAGTGAGAATTCTGAGATTAAAGTCAGAATTCTCACTTTAAAATCAGAATTCTGAGATTAAACTCAGAATTCTGACTTTAAAGTGAAAATTCTGACTTTAATCTTTTGACTTTAAAGTGAAAATTCTGACTTTAATCTTTTGACTTTAAAGTCAGAATTCTGACTTTAAAGTGAAAATTCCGACTTTGTTCTCAAAAGTGAGAATTCTGAGATTAAAGTCAGAATTCTCACTTTAAAGTCAGAATTCTCACTTTAAAGTCAGAATTCTGAGATTAAACTCAGAATTCACACTTTAAAGTCAGAATTCTGAGATTAAACTCAGAATTCTGACTTTAAAGTGAAAATTCTGACTTTAATCTTTTGACTTTAAAGTGAAAATTCTGACTAATCTTTTGACTTCAAAGTGAAAATTCTGACTTTAAAGTGAGAATTCTCACTTTTGAGAGAAAAAATAATTTGGGCAGGATTCTCACTATTTTCAGAATTCTGATTTTAAAGTGAGAATTCTGACTTTAAAGTGAAAATTCTGACTAATCTTTTGACTTTAAAGTGAGAATTCTGACTTTATTCTCAAAAGTGAGAATTCTGAGATTAAAGTGAGAATTCTCACTTTAAAGTCAGAATTCTGAGATTAAACTCAGAATTCTGACTTTAAAGTGAAAATTCTCACTTTAATCTTTTGACTTTAAAGTCAGAATTCTCACTTTTGAGAGAGAAACAATTTTGGGCAGGATTGTCACTATTTTCAGAATTCTGATTTTAAAGTGAGAATTCCGACTTTAAAGTGACTTTAAAGCTCGGATCTTGTTTTCCCTAACCTGATCGCTGGCTGGGTAGATGTAGATGATTTTCAACCATCAGATTGAAGATTGAATATGGGCTGGAGATGCTCGCCATTTTGGACACAGTTTTGTTGTGTTAAAGTACAATGTTGGTAATAAAAAAAATATATTATTATTGACCAAAGCTATACAGGTTTTCAATTTCTTGTTAGCTTTAGCTCATCAATATGGCTAGGTTTGACCCTTTTGTTGAATCAAAATCTTGACCCAACATGCTGGATCAAATCATCAACCCAACCCAGCATTGTTTCAATCCCATTTGGACCCAGTGCTGGGTTAGTTATTTCACCCAATCCGAGTTACTTTTAACCAGCGGTTTTAAAAGTATATACATGGCAGGCCAGTATTTGGCCTTTTTAAGATTATAATTTTTTTTTTTTTAATCACACATTGTGAGACACATTCCTACGGAAAAGGATGAGGGCCAGTGAAGAGAGAAAAAAGAATTTGGGCAGGATTCTCACTATTTTCAGAATTCTCACTTTAAAGTCAGAATTCTCACTTTAAAGTGAAAATTCCGACTTTGTTCTCAAAAGTGAGAATTCTGAGATTAAAGTCAGAATTCTCACTTTAAAATCAGAATTCTGAGATTAAACTCAGAATTCTGACTTTAAAGTGAAAATTCTGACTTTAATCTTTTGACTTTAAAGTGAAAATTCTGACTTTAATCTTTTGACTTTAAAGTCAGAATTCTGACTTTAAAGTGAAAATTCCGACTTTGTTCTCAAAAGTGAGAATTCTGAGATTAAAGTCAGAATTCTCACTTTAAAGTCAGAATTCTCACTTTAAAGTCAGAATTCTGAGATTAAACTCAGAATTCACACTTTAAAGTCAGAATTCTGAGATTAAACTCAGAATTCTGACTTTAAAGTGAAAATTCTGACTTTAATCTTTTGACTTTAAAGTGAAAATTCTGACTAATCTTTTGACTTCAAAGTGAAAATTCTGACTTTAAAGTGAGAATTCTCACTTTTGAGAGAAAAAATAATTTGGGCAGGATTCTCACTATTTTCAGAATTCTGATTTTAAAGTGAGAATTCTGACTTTAAAGTGAAAATTCTGACTAATCTTTTGACTTTAAAGTGAGAATTCTGACTTTATTCTCAAAAGTGAGAATTCTGAGATTAAAGTGAGAATTCTCACTTTAAAGTCAGAATTCTGAGATTAAACTCAGAATTCTGACTTTAAAGTGAAAATTCTCACTTTAATCTTTTGACTTTAAAGTCAGAATTCTCACTTTTGAGAGAGAAACAATTTTGGGCAGGATTGTCACTATTTTCAGAATTCTGATTTTAAAGTGAGAATTCCGACTTTAAAGTGAAAATTCTGACTAATCTTTTGACTTTAAAGTGAGAATTCTGACTTTATTCTCAAAAGTGAGAATTCTGAAATTAAAGCCAGAATTCTCACTTTAAAGTCAGAATTCTGACTTTAAAGTGAAAATTCTGACTTTAATCTTTTGACTTTAAAGTCAGAATTCTGACTTTATTCTCAGAATTCTGACTTTATTCTCAGAATTCTGACTTTAAAGTGAGAATGCTCACTTTTGAGAGAAAAAATAATTTGGGCAGGATTCTCACTATTTTCAGAATTCTGATTTTAAAGTGAAAATTCTGACTTTAATCTTTTGACTTTAAAGTGAGAATTCTGACTTTTTTCTCAAAAGTGAGAATTCTGAAATTAAAGTCAGAATTCTCACTTTAAAGTCAGAATTTTGAGATTAAACTCAGAATTCTGACTTTAAAGTGAAAATTCTGACTTTAATCTTTTGGGGGAAAGAAAAACATATCTGCATATACAAAGTCAGATGGACTCTGTTTGTAAAAACTTTTCAGGCCCTCAATGCTGAATTAAGCAAGATGCAACAATGCAACAAAATGTTCCAATTTTGTCAAAAGCACGCATTTGTGCTTAATATTTGACAATGTAACTGACATCCAATCCAAACAGAACCAGTCAATTCAGTTGTTGGACTGTATGTACCGAATGTTCTGCCTCCTCCTTTTGCAGAACCAGTGAGCTAACAAGAACAAAAAGCTGTTGTTGTTCATAAATGTGCCTGTTGGGCTCTTCTCGTGCCACATCACAAACGTCGTCGCAGACTCGAGTCCCGCGGCACCGGCTGGTACCGCCAGGCACGTCGCAGCCAGCCAACCAGCGCCACTGGCACGCTTCCAGTGGAGAACCCAGGGCACTTTAGTGAGTTCATTGTGAGGAAGCTTACAGCCTCAACGCATGTTTCTTAATTATCGGGATATTAATTGGATTAATTAATTTGGATCATTGAATGGAAAGCGTGTTATTAAAAATGACGACGCCACAAAAGCAGCGATGGGGATTAATAGCACTTGTGTTCACACACGCATTTCAGTTTGTCCGCCGGCGACTGCGTATTCACACACTCTGGAGATGTTGGAGTGTCAGCGCACACACACACACACGTGTCAAGGTTCAAATGGCCATGCGCACCATTAGAGATAAGAACTAAAGCCATTTTCAAAGCCCACAACAAATGCCAGCTTCCGTTTGATGAATGTGTCTGTGACTTTTCCTGATGCTTTTAAAATTGAGAAAATGAGTCAACAACACACACACACACACACACACACACACACACACACACAAAAAGCTTTTGGATGTCTGCATGTCTGTTTTTGCATGGAAATACACTTTGGGGATGTTGTTTACTGTAGAATAACATCACATGACTCAGGCTAGATGTCATTTGTTCAAGAATGAATTGTAAACTTCAATTCATTATAGCTTGATTAGGGGACATATTGTGGGAAATGCTTGTATAGAAATAAACTGTAGCTCATAAGAGGGTTCAAGTCATCGACTGGCCAAGACACTTTGGCCACAATTCATACATTTTCATTTAGTGGTATACTCACTTTTATTGTCAGCGGTTTAGACATCATGGCTTTAGTGAGGTTATCTATCTATCTATCTTTCTATCTATCTATCTATCTATCTATCTATCTATCTATCTATCGAGCTAGCTACAGTATGTATGTAGCTAGCTATACCTGTATATTAGGCTAGCTAGCTAAGTTTCTAGCTAGCTACAGTATCTATCTATCTATCTATCTATCTATCTATCTATCTATCTATCTATCTATCTATGTGGTTGATAGCTAACTAGCAAACTAGCTATTATCTATCTATCTATCTATCTATCTATCTATGCGGTTGATAGCTAACTAGCAAACTAGCTATTATCTATCTATCTATCGAGCTAGCTACAGTATGTATGTAGCTAGCTATACCTGTATATTAGGCTAGCTAGCTAACTATCTATGTATCTATCTATCTATCTATGTATCTATCTATCTATCTATCTATCTATCTATGTGGTTGATAGCAAACTAGCTATTATCTATCTATCTATCTATCTATCTATCTGGCTAGCTAGCTATCTGGCTAGCAAGCTGGCTATCTATCTATCTAGTGTTAGATATTATTAACATTTAAATTCTTTATTTCATATATTAACCATTGTTATACATTATTAACATTTTAATTCTTTCTATTAACCATGTCGAAATGTTTTATAGATGTGAGATAGTGTTGAACTCAGTATAATTTGACCTTGAACTAGGCTGGAACATATTGTTTGGTCTAAAAAATTCCTTCTCAGTGTTCTGTGCGAAAACACACATTTGGTCCTTGAGGACAGAATCTGCTTTGAACACACACACCCCTGACTCTGTTTGCGCCATCGCTTCACGGAAAAGTACCCAGAGAGTATGTTTTGTCTACAAATGAAAGAGAGGCGGTCGGTTTAACTATAAGAAGCCATCTTCCCCGCGGAAGAGACACATTCGGCACTCTGAAATTCCACTTGTTACGTGATGTTTGGAGTCTGTCACGATGTCCAGAGATCTCTGTTTTTTATTAAATCATTTTAACAAAGGTGTTTTTTCTTACATTAAATCTGTCTTGATATTTTTGGAACACGTAAAGAGGATAAATACGTTTATTCCTCTTCACTAGCTGGCTATTTTGCTGGCTATTTAGCTAGCTTTTTTTGCCAGCGCTTTAGACATTATGGCTTTAGTGAGGTTATCTATCTATCTAGCTATATTTTTACCTGTTTTACTCTTTCATTTGTCTGGTCCGATTTTCGTAGCCCGTTTTAAAACGTGTGATAATTTTCTAGGCAGGCTTGTTCATATAGGCTCAAATAAAGCTCAGTGGTAATTACAGCAATAACATACCTCAGCTATATGTAGACTCTGGTTAAAGGGCATCGTAGCAGAGCGGGCATGGTCGTTAAGGCAACTGTGTAACAACATTGCGGGTCGTTCCGTTTCATCCAGATCAAACCTATCCAAATGCGACGCTCGAATCTTTCCATTTGTTTGATGATTTTGCCGCCGCTCTGCTCTTCAACACAATAGTGACAAGCTGAAGCCAAAAGGGTCAGAGTGCAGCTGTCGGAGCACTGACGGAGGCGGAAAGGAGGTTCGAGCGCACAAAGTCGCGAGTGGGCGAACAGCAAGCGGACAAATTGAATGAGGCCCCAGAGCAGGGAAGGGACGCTCGGATTAAAGCACTTTTTTTGTGCAGCCAACAGCTGCTTAAATAAAAAACTGTGGTGCGGTTATTTCCACATGGAGTGTGAGAAACTGGAGATAGTTGGTGTTTTGTTTTTTGTTTTGTTTTTTTGCGTGTGTCCCACTGATCTTCAGGAGATCATTTAGAAATGAACTCCTAAGGTACACACACACTACTGTGGTAAAATGGCTTTAAAACTGCAATTTGGTCTTTGACCAAGCTTGTCATTCAAAAAAAGCACAATTTTCGCCCCCAAAAACTCTCATTTCCATCCATCCATCATCTACCGCTTATCCGGGGTCGGGTCGCGGGGGCAGCAGCTTTAGCAGGGAAACCCAGACTTCCCTCTCCCCAACCACTTCAGCCAGCTCCTCCGACGGGATCCCAAGGCGTTCCCAGGCCAGCCGAGAGACGTAGTCTCTCCAGCATGTCCTGGGTCGTCCCTGGGGCCTCTAGGGAGCCGTCCAGGAGGCATCTTAACCAGATGCCCGAGCCACCTCAACTGGTTTCTCACAACGCGGAGGAGTAGAATTCATTAATTAATTTCCTTCTCTATGAATATAAACTGTAACATAGAAAGTTTCTGACCATTTCCCATGTGAGAAACTAGAGGGTAACTTGTGATTTTATTTTGCGTCTGTCCCATTGATCAGGCATGTTAATCTTCCGAGGATATGTAGAAAGGTCCTCCCAAGGACAGGACGATGAAAAGGTTCTATTGATTACGACGCCGTTGATCAATGGTCCCAAGACGGATAACAAGATGTACAAGTCTTGGATAACAATAGGCGTCGTGTTAGGACGTGGACCGCACATGCTGATGTCATATTTGTGCTCGGAATTTGACCCGACGCAATGGTAACCTGTAACGTTGTTGTCCAAATCAATAGAAATGGATTTATTTCTAAAATATGATATAATCCGGTGCCAAACGGGCACTGCCAAATCGGTGTTATTCCACCAGATCGGCTACTTAGAGGACAGAACGGGTGACCTTGAAACAAAACGAAATGCAAAGACATCACCACCTCGCAATGGTGTTCAAGTATTTTTACGATCACGTTGTGGGACGGCTTTTACAGCTGGTGTGGTGCAACAGTCATCAGGTCAATCACATTGACAGAAAGGGATTTCATGCAATCCATCAACGCAAACGATAGGACGTTATTGCACACACAAACAAAGTGAAAGATTAGTAAGAAAGATTTGAAATACTCTAAGGATCATGAATTATACCACAATTTATGGCCACCCCACAGTGTCATGCAGGTGAGCAAACGTTTTTTTTTTTTATATTAAACATAATATTCCCATAAGAAATCATGTAAACATAAATAATTGGTTCCAGCCTTGATATAAGTGTCTATTCAGTAAAAGTATAGTTGAGTATTGAGGCGATCAAAAATCAGGGTTGCACTTCCACTGGGCCAATGGCGAGTCTGGCTTTTGTTACCATGACAACCAGGGGCAGAGCCCTTACTACATCAGCTTGTACTTGCAAAAGCAGAGCCAATAGCGGGAAAAATGTATGTACCCATAGACAACAAAAACGTTTTACTTGTGGAGGCAGTACTTAATTATACTACAAAAAATTGAAAATTGCCAAGAAAAATGTAATGTTACTTTTTTTCTTTAATCGGCCAAAAATGATTGTTCTGAATTGTGTGAATTCTGCCTAGTGACAAGTAGCACACGGATGGGATCGTGGACATTACGTTGCCTACAAAAGCTTAATTTCACCTGTGGTGATTTGTAATGACTGTCTTAGACTATGCATTGCAAGCACCAGTTATTACATTTCCTCAGAAGACAAATTGGAGGTTAAAAATAGCACAGATAAGATAATGCTAAGCTTACTGACCTGTAGTCTCTCTGGCTTGTAGCCTACCTAAGTGATAAGATAAGCATAAGAAACATACGATAACAAAAGATAACGTTTAATGATTGTTTTAAAACTTGCTTAACAGTAGTTATGTTGCTGGAATTGTTTTTTAAGTGTGTCGTTGTGAAACAATGAGGCAAATAAAACTGTGTTTTACAATAGTGGGCAAAAAAAGTGCGTAGGAGTACATGGTGGGCTAAAAGTAGGTACGTGTATACATTTTTCCCTCTGGATGCTAAACTGGATGCTACATTTGCTTGTTTACATTCACTGCTTGTGGCAAACATGAGTGACATCATGCATGCTGTGATCGTGACAGCAATGACCCACTGGTGAAAGGAGACTTCAGATTTGTCTCTCTTTAATCTCTAGCCGCTTCAAAGTACAATGACTTCAAAAGATGAATTTTTTAGGTTAGTTCTGATTGTAGTATCGTCCTTGTTTTTTTGTCATGTTCTTGAAGCTCGGGGACCTTGAGAACAAAATGTCAGTCCGTATGTTTCACACATGTTGCGAATTGACAATAAAGGCTAGCTAGCTAGCTGCCTAACTACGTAGCCATATTTTGAAACCCTTACTCTGGCTTGAAACCACAATTTGAAATCCTAACTACAAACCTTCACTCAGGCTACAAATCACACTTGAAAACACAGTAACTCTGGCTAGAAACCCTAAATTGAAATCTGAAGCCTGGCTAAAACCCCTAACCAAGACTAGCATAACCTACCGGTAACTTGAAAAGTTAAAATCTAATCTGAACCCTAACGACAAACCTAATACCAGGCTAGAAACTAATGTTAAACCCAAACCATGCCTAAAAACTTTTCTTTGAAGTCTTTGGAAGCCAAACATTTGAAACCTCAACCCTTGTTACCATGATTTGAAACTACAAACCCAAACCCAGGCTAGAAAAGTCCTGAATCTTCCATGACACCCTACCGCTTGCATCGAAACCCTATTTTAGAAAAACCTAGCCTTTCCTATCATAACAAAAAAAGTGTCTATTTGGGAAGAATTTATTGAACTTGATTACAGTATTGATAAAATGAACTAATGTGGTGCTATGTTGTGTGCCATTCTGGCAAGGTGCAATAGATAAATAAAGGAGGATATTTCAAGGTTGTTGTTTTTTACGACATTACAACTGTATACAATTATTGTAACGTTAATAAACAAGTGTAAATGTAATAAAACATTTTAAGAGTATGCATGGCCAAGTTTTGGCCCACCCTGGATATTCTGTGTTGACACTTGAGGGGCATGATGTGCATTCCTGCGCAGCACGCGCGATTGGCCCTCGTTCATATCAATCAATCCTCGCTACGAGCCAGACCCGCCTCTAGAGGCCTCAGCCCCGGACGCTCATTGGCTGTTCCATTAGCCAATGAAGGTACACCGGCCAATCGCAGGCGAGGAAGGACGGACCCGTTCCGGCGGAACAGTCCCTCGCGCCTACAGTGGAGGAATCGAACGTCCCCGAGCGCACACAGTCTCCACGAGCGAAAGGAAATAACGCTTTATTTTTTTCCCCTCCTCCGCCGCTCAGACACGAACACAGCGAGCCTGCAACTATTCGGGGAAACGGGGGGCATTCCAGAGTATTGTTCTCACGAGGAGAGGAGGAAAGCGAGGGATCCGCAAGTTTTTTTTTCTTTTCCCCTTTCTCGCTTTTCTTCGTTTCGCCCCCCACCCACCCCCGAAAAGAAGGATTCTGTGTTCGGCGGTGCTTCGCGTTCCGCTCTCCCCGCCGCAAAGATGATGGTCGGAGAGGTCGAAGTGAAGGAGCGACCGAGGCCGAGTCCCGACTATTTGATGCAATTGTTGAACGAGAAGAAGCTCATGACCAGTTTGCCCAATCTCTGCGGCATATTCACGCACCTCGAGCGGCTTCTCGATGAAGGTAAGCGGCGGCGTGGTGGTGGTTTTACCGGGGAGGGAGGGAGGGAGGCGACGTCCGGCGGCCGCACGGTTTCGGCTGGGTGACCGCTCTGCTGGCTATGCGTACACACAAAAACCACCCGTACTAACCATATCCTCCCTCGCTTATATATATATATTTAATGTACTATAATTGCAACATGTTGCAAAGAAGAGTCGCGAGTGGTTGGTGTTATCTGAGTGGCAGAGGTTAGTATTGTTGACTTTGTGACTAGACAAAAACTTTCTCTCACTCTGGTTTTCACTTTTAAACACGCCACGATCCGCGTGTTTGCGATTTAACGACCTCCAGAGTGCGTTTAATATAAACTTTGGGTCACTTAAGAGGCTCGTGGTATTTATTTAGCCGGGGCCCTGGTTCCACATGTTCCAGTAGTTTTAGCTTTGTGGGGGTTAGCCACATTTGCAAGCTAGCCACAACGCTCGACTTTTTTTTTTTCCTCACATGAAACGCGTTACAAACAGCCAGTTGTGGGATATTGGACTAGACGGAGATGTGAATGTGATATTTTCGCTTTTCTGAGTTCTTTGGAACGTTGTGAGAGTTGTTGCCCAGCGGGCGAGCTCAAACCGCGGAGGAATGTTGTGTGCGTCTTGCCCAAACAATGGCCAGTCGAGGCTTGGAAAGCCTCCGCAACTTCTCCTTCTTCTCTCTACCCGCATTCGTCCGCCAACTGCGACTTCAGATGAAGCCAAGCGAGGTTTTACTTATGTTTTTATTTCCTCCATTTAGCTGCGCCGTTCGTCGTAATAAAAAATAAAAAAAAAACCTTGGCTTTTTGTGTGCGCCGAAACATGCCTGCCTGCCATCTTGGCTAGTTGTTGTGATGTGTGTGTGCGCGTGTTTTTTTTCTTCACACAACAGTGGATTATTGGGAGCCCGATGTCGGTAGTATCAACAACCTAAGCCGGTGTGAGAGGCAGGGCGACGCGGGTTTTATGTAACCGAGCAGGGGACACTAGAGAGCGCCACAGCCCCCTCGTGATTGAAGCACCACGCCGGACGGTGACTCTTGGTGTTAAAACAGCTTCACATTCGCATACGATATAAATACACAAAACCAGCTTCCCGTTTCATTCTTTCATTATTATTATTTTTTTACACGACGCAGTCCGGAAATAACTAGCATAGTTTCAGAGTTGCCCGGGTTGCGTAGGCGCCCGGGTATGTAAGCAGCTAAACCGGTCTGCACAGATTCCTCATCTCCCTGAAAGATGGTGGATGATAAGCAAAAGTTACAGAAGAAGTTGACCTGCTGGGGAAAAAAATGTCCTTGTACGTGTTGCACAATGTAACAAGGTTCATACTGTTTCTCTTCGGTGTATTATTTATCATAGAAAGCTTGTGTTTTGAGTGTTTTGGTCAATACCTGCTCGTGGTGACTCTAAATTGAAAACCTCTCTACACACCCAAACTTAAATAGTATACATTAGGAAGTATAAGTTATTACTGCACTACTAAAATGTTCAGAGAAGATGGCATAATATAAGCTCAATTGTATGTTTTTTTAAGTAACTGATGGAGTAGTGGTATATTTGCCCGACTCGCATGCAGGCAGCGTGAATGGTCTGTCTCAATGTGTGTGTGATTGTCGGGCGACCAGTCCAGTTGTGAAATCAGCTAGGTTAGGCTCCAGCTCCCACCAACACCGCGCACGTTGAGCATTATGGAGAAGGGGTGTAAGTCCGTGTAGTTTGTTACCAGCGAGAGAGAGAATCAAACGTCAAATCGATAGCATTTAGGTGATGGGCGGGAACTCGCACACAACTCTTGATAAGTTGTCTACGAATTTGATGGAACACTTTGACAATTTTATTAATATATTGTTGATTTTGTATCGGCCAATATAACAATAACCTGTTAGCACTCAGAAGTGTGCGGACCTCCCACGGCCTACTTCTTGAGAAGCAGATGACAATGTCCAGATGTGCCTTGTAATTTCCCGGACTCTGCCTTTTACTCAGAATCCAAATCCTCCTAAATTAGCCCACTAGTTCTGGGTAGTTTATCTTCTTCAAAGAGTTATTTGGTCCTAAACCTGTCCTCTTTGTTCCAAGTTGTGATAATGGGGCAGCTGGGAATGGGAATTTTGCTCGTATATTTTTATGTTTCTTAAAATAATTTTCAATTTTACAACCATATTGTCATGTTTGTGGAACACGGTGGACTGTATGCACAAAAAAAAAGTTCTCTTCAACCTTGTTCAAGAAATAAATGACGCCGCATTTACCACTCCCAAGCCTCACTTTCACCCCCCTTGAGATGTGCTGAGGTTTACGAGGGGTTTCCACAGCACCAAGCCAAATATTACCCCAGCGCCAGAAATTACGTGTGCGCGCTATGAAAGTCACCCCGGTGCCGAGGAGGCCGGAACGTCTGGATCCCGTTAGGGGTTGTTTGCTTTTTCTTGCCCCGCCGTCGAGGGGCTTGCCGTCCTGGTGTGACATTCGGGCCTCTGCTCGCAAGCCGGGGCTCTGATGTAAGGAGGGCCCCGCCCATGGCGAAATGGCTTGTTTTTATATTGAGCACCAACTAGTTAACCAATTACATCTGAATCTTATGGTTACTTTTTTTTCTTCTGAAAGTGTTGGTCTGAAGTATGCTAGGCTGACAGCTGCGTGAATTCCCCTGCTTCGCCTGCCCGTTTTTTTTAGTGCATGCCTCCACAGCTGCTACTATGATGAGGGGGAAAGCAGACCCCACACCCTGCTCCAGCGGACGCCCGTCCATGCGCACCCATTTTATTGCTGACATGTATGTAGTGCCTCAAGGTCATTGTGGCAGATTGACAGACCCGGCCGCCCCCCCCTTTGGAACGGCCCTCCTCCCCCCTGCGTTTCCAGTTGTCCGTCTCCCTCAGGTGACACCTGTTTTGGTTTAAATAAAATAAAACAATCAAATATTTATCTTTACAGCCTGCCAGCAAACGGGCAGCTTCAAATCGATGCATTTTCACTTGGCGGGAGAAGACAGCCAAAATAACAGGCAGTGATGTTGGGAAGAGCAGGATGTTGTAAGTTAGCAGAGCATAAGACGGAAGGGGTTTTTGTTTTTGTGGCATTTTTCTATCATTTTCCAAAGACCCGTATTGATTTTGAATTGTTTAATCAAAGCAAACCAACTCCCCGGGGGATTGTTTTTAGATGTGTTTGTTTAATAGATCTCGTAGGCCGCTGTCGACTCGCGCAGCGGGCCGCGGCGGCGCAGCGCAATGTGCGGCGCCACTCGTCCGCCTTTGCATCTCCACTATTGCCTGCTTGTTTTTTTTCCTGACTTTCCCTGGGGGAGCTGTCGGCAATTGGAGGACACCTTTTTAGATGCAGGCCGTTCCTTCGGGAGCGCTTGTTTCGAGAGTTTGACAAACAGGACAATGTCATATGTCCTCCAGTTGTTTTATTTTATAAGCTTGCCCCTCATTACTGTCATCTAGCTCCAACTCTTGTTACGGTTTTCTACACCTCGATAGAGTGAGCCCGTTTTCTAGGTTAACTGTGTGTATTCGGCACAGGAAGAGACCCACTCTAACCTCTGACACACAATCAATGCAGTATCTATTAGGATAGAGCACCGCGCTGCTTAGTGCACCAATAGAGGCCGACAGAACGAGTCAATCGGGATATTTTGCCGGGCCATCGTCGCAAGTTGAAACCTGTTTTATCCGCCATCAAGCCCCCCCTTGCCCCTCCCCTGCATCATTTCCCCAAGCACCACTTTATAAGATGGGATTTAATTAACGAGCGCCATTCTGTGCGCCGGTTTACTGAGCCGAGGCTGCTATTGTTGAAGTCGAATATGGAGGCTTTGTGCCGGGCTTGTTCTGGCTCCTCGTGTTGCCCTGATACCAATATTTTAAGAAGTGTGGTCCACATGGAAACCTAATTGGTCTGCGGTCTCCATGAAACCTTAAATAATCCTTAAAAGCGTCAGACTTTGAAATACTGCCAAGGTAATGAATCGGTAACATTCGAGCACACAAGTATGATTGTTTTTAGTCAAACTTTACTAGACTAAACCCTGTACAGACGCTCCCCACCTTACGAACGAGTTACGTTCCGGACGATCGTTCGTAAGGTGAATTTGTTCGTAAGTTGCTTCAGTGCTATATTTTGTATTATAATTTATGTTTAAAGCCTATATAAGTATATTGAAGGTTTATATAAGTATGTTTAAGGCTTGTACAAGTAACCTGCATTGGTTTGTACTGAAAAAAACTTTTAATAAAATGGAGAGAATACGTACAGTACTGTACTGTACTACGTATGTTAGAGAGAGAGAGCGAGACACACACACACAGTATGTACATGTACGTAATAAGATAAATAAAATGAAGTTTAACTTACTTTTGGAAGTTGTACTCGATGCTTAAGGAGATGATGGAGGAGGAGGAAGAGGAGGATTTTATATCATGAGAGATTCTTCGTCGTCGCTGGAATCGGCTTCAAAAGTTATTTCCTCCTTCATGGGGACCGGCGTTTCTTCCTCCTCCTCCTCGACACGTTGCTGAGCCTCCAATGAGCTCTCACAGCGCCAAGCGTCGGTATTAGCGGCGGAAGGAAGCATTACGCGCAATACAAAATCTAACTTACAGCATCTCTTTCCGAACATTTTTCGACATACTGTACGCGCAAACATGTTCGTATGTACCGTTGTTCGTAACTCGAATGTTCGTAAGTAGGGGAGCGTCTGTATCTTGGAGTTCATTTTTCAGTTCTTCTATCATGCTTTCTCATTTTCCTCTTTTGCTTAGAAGTGTTTCCCCTGTCAAAGGGCGTGTACTCAAACATCACTAAGGTAAATGCAATAATAAGAAAATGTTGGCTAGAAAGCAGGAGAGCAGTTGTCTTATCCTGGTCTGTGGACTCTCATTCTACCTTTTTATATTCCATTTCCCTTGGAATTTCAGGTCAATTTCCTGCTTTGTTGGATTGATAATCCGTTCCAACATCAGTTGCACCACAGTGTGCTGTTGGGTATTTGCCAGACTTGTTCTTTCTTTGCATATTTGGAAACTTAGCAAAAAAAAGCAAGTCTTGCTTTTTCTGATACAGTGAGAGAAAAGCTATTCCACACATTTGCTATTTTAGTGTAATTGAAGCATAGTTGTTGGTGATGAAGGCAGGACTCCCCCTTTCCCTCGCCTAGGGGTCTTAGCGCCACCACATGGCCCGGTTGAGCTTTGGCCCCCGTTGCACCCTGATCCCCGGCATCAGCGATGGCACCTCCCAGCAGGTGCTGTGTGATAAAGTCATCCTACATCAGCTCCGGGGCTCTTATCACGGGCTTCAATCCTGCGAGTGCTGGGGCCTCCTTATCCACCGCCGCTTCTGCTCGGCCGCCTCCTGTCTCCGAGCGTCTTTCAGGGCTGCCTGCGTCTAAACGCTGTTCTGCTTTAAACACAACAACAATCAGGCTGACTGCTCAGTAATCCAGAGGAAATTTTGAGTACAAGTCGTGATCATCTGTCCGTCTAATATTGGGACAAGAATACAACTCGTATTTACGCCTTCACCACAAGCCGCTGATCCACCCCCCCCCCCCCCCCCCCCCGTCCTTGGCTAACGTCATGTCAGCATGTAAAAAAAAAAAAAAAGTTCTTCCGTTTTTATTTGCGTCTCATTGCGAAAACATTTACAGGAAATGACACAATTTGAGACTCTGGAGAAGCCTGTGGTTTGTTTTCCCTCTTTGGGAATCTGTGTGACAAGCGATGCCTGTTCTGCGCCCGCCCTCTCCCACCATGGCGGAGTTGTCGCTACAATTTCTTTTTGGCTAATTGAGATTGCATAATCAAGCGGGCTCTCAGCCACAGGTTTGTTTGTCTGTTATCTGGTGTTTAAGTTCAGTTGGTTCTTTGTACTACTGGGACCACCTTCCCACATTTTCCCCCCATCATAGTCACTACCTAGCATCTTCAGTTAACATTGTTTTTTTTTAAGTCACAGAGACTCTCGTGTGTAACGATTCAGTAAAATATGAATCACACTATTTGGCACCACTTCCTGTCTCCTCCCCTTTTATCGTAGGAACGAGGCAAGGGGGGGGAAAAATGAATGTCTCGCTGTTACCCGCCCAGCCTGGCTGCATTAATTTTCTCCGCGTCTGAAACAGTGGAGGACTAGGAAACAAGTTTTGGCAAACCGCTATGGAATTTCTGCTTAACATCCTGCATATTTGTTTGTTTTGCACAGCTGCGCTCTCTTTCGTGGCAGGTTTCACCACGGGTACTTGATATACGCTGACGTGTGTTTGGTGTTTCACAGCATGTCAACTCCTAGCTACTTAAAAGTCCACTAATGGTTCTCTAAATTTGTCATATGGCAGATAAATTCTATGTTAATCTGACTTCATCCCGGTCCAGAGTCTTCAGTACTTTGGCCTCCCTGTGGTTCGGAAGCCTTTGCCGCGGCGTCTTGCTCGCTTTCAGCTGGCCGATAAATCAAAGATGAATAATTTACCCGTCCTCGGCCGCTTGTGTTTTTTCTGTGAGACCTGGCGAGAGCATGCGGGGTGGCAGTCACCTTCTTCCGCGGGGGGGCACGGAAAGTGCGTCAGTTTGATTCGTCTGTTGCTCGCTGTCATCTGAATATGAAGCGGCGCACACTGTAACCTTGCTGTCATCTGGTCGCCTCAAAATCCGTGGCACCGCGTCACATCTCGTGTTTTTCTGCTCGGGGCAATCCATTGCTTTACTTGCAATTCAATTGGTGACGCTGTCAGTCCAATTTGGCCGTCAATCAAGCTCAGTACGGTGTGATTTTTGCTTTAATCCATGTCTGTGTTTGGACTGTATTTGGATTCACTATCAACATTCCATGCCTGGATTAACCAAAGCCTTGAGACTTCTGCTGGAGTTGTCTTGGGAGTCAAACAATAGTCTTGCAGCTCAAAATCTGTCGTGGCAATTGTATTTTTTTTCCCGTTTTGTTACTTTTCCACAGGCTGTCTGCATTTAACAAGCTTTATATCGGCAACGACTGCATCTGGACATTGTCCGTTTAGATTTCCACAGTGTTGCTTTGAATGAAATTGACATAGTGTGTGAAAGTCTTTCTAGCGTGACTGCCACCTTGGAAATTGCTCCTAAGCACTGAGGACGAAAGACGGACTCCCCGCAGATCTTACAAAGCCTGGAATTGACGGTATTGTTTGGTTCAGCATAGACGAACGAACCAGTGTGATTGTGGAGTTGTTACTGCAATGGAACAGTGAAGGGAAAAGAAGTATCTCAACAAAAGGGATTGGACGAGATACCCTTGTTCATTTTGGATAATGCCATCCTTATAAAAAAAAAAATAGTAGAGTCATAAAATATATGGTTTTGATTGCAAGAACTTGACTATAAAAATGTTGCTGGGTCACTGGTGAAGGTATTATTTGATTACTATATTAAGTGTAATCTTTGCGTGTTCAAAAATAATTGAAAAATGAGATCTGATGAAGAAGCCTTCTTTATAAAGAATTTATTTTAAGAGCTCTTAAAAGACACAAGAGTAAATGCCTACATTCCAAAGTGATGTTAAGCCTCGAGTGTGTCAATATGAAAACACACTGTCGTTTTATAGATGAAAAAAGCATACTCCTCCTCTGAGGCTGGACAAAGGGTTAGTAATTGTAATAGACAGACAAGTGATTTACTGACATGTTTACTCCAGTTCCGTCCAAAGCCGGAAATATATGATTAGACAGGTAATGCCATGCGACCTAGACTCCCTCAGACCCACAGTGTTATCACCATGAGAACTTGAGAACATGACTCCCATGTACATTCCTATCTCACCAGTTGGAAGGGAGTGAAAAGTGTTATTCATTACAATACACAGTTATATTCCAATATATTTCACACAAACATTATCACAGTTATATGGCATCTATATACTATAAGTAAATTCATAAACAGTAAAAATATGCATAGAAAATGTTAAATGTCTTCACTGGACAAAGATTCTATTAACCTGTTATCCTTCCAAACCGTCTCAGAAAGTTCATCCACTGTAGATGTAATGGTCAGGGTTCCCAGTACTTCGGCCCATGTACTTCAACTGCAAGACCTTCATTCAAATGCTTGTTTCATAGGCAAGTCCAGCATTTCTTTATAGATTTGTGGCCGTGTTAACACCTGCACCACCGCACATCACTTGCAGTGGTATCTAGAGAGAAAGCATGTGCAGATTTTCTCCCATTGCGCACACTTTGTGTTCACGCAGGTCATTAATCCACGGTCCCACCCGTCCAGTACTTAGTCAGCAATGTTTCAGTGGCAGCAACAGGGACTTCTCTGCCTCAGCAACGCCATCTCACACACACAGCTGCAAAGCACAGACTGTTTGTGTTTTACACCAGTTTCTCCTGTCTTGCAGTCTTGTCGTGCTGCAATACTAAACATCATACGCGTAGTAAAATGTTCCAAAACTGACCACGCAAAGGTAAACAACCTGTATTAAAAAGGGGTGTTTTTATCTCTTTTATTCATTAATTGTTTGACCAAAGATGCCAAAATGTTTACTATTCCCATAAACACCAACTGCTTTCTGAAAGATAATCTTCTAAATACTTGGTTGAAGCAGTGGCTCCTTTAACGTATATTTTTTTCCATCGTTTATCAGTTAAAAACTGCAAACGTGGCAGTTTTATCCCAGTGCTGCTGTTGCATGTCCCTGTTTGTCGTCTTGAGAGCTGCACGTTCTTATCAATGTAGATGTTGGGGGGGCAGGGGGACTGTAGTGCCAGAAAAAACAAAGGGGGGCGGGGGTTATATGAAGCGGCATTAATCGGCAAAACAAACAAGCCTATTTAGCACAGTTTGTGACATCGAAAGAAGAGCCAAGATCCGTTGCCCTTTTTATGAAAGTTAGTTCGCCCGAGCTACTCGCTTGATGAATTGTTCTCGCCGAAAGTCGGAAGGCGTGTCAGGCGAAGGAGGATATTAAGTATTATAAAGAACAGTGGTAGTTGTGGGAGGGGAAGAATTCCTCCCATGTGATGTGAATGAGGTCATCTTGTTTGCTATGGGGAAGGTTATTGACCCCTTGCTCAGCTCCACACGCCACCCCGAGTCCCAGCCTTCCTCCCCTCTACCAATGACACACACACACAATGGGCTTTTTTGTGCATTATTGGGCCAGACACGGCTGTGTGGGTCCTTGCACACAAGTGATGTCTATCTACCACAACCTGGCACATAACTATGCACGTTCGTCTCTGCTAAAGCGGGGTGCACATTTGCTTTAGCTACATTGTTGAGGAAAAATCCGTGAGTGAGTGCTTACTGTTCTTACAGTGTACTCGATGATCAACAAGCACACTACACGCTATTTCCTTCGAAAATGGAGTCTCTTCCCCCAAACCTGAAGTCTGGTATAGTACCAACACTGACCTGTGAGAGGCAGCGTGGTGCCGCATGGCATCCTTCCAGACTGCTTGAAAACACAAAGAAGAAGCAAGAGTAGGTGCAAGAAAAGCTAGTCTAACAGTTAGTTGGCTGGTGTCAAATCCAGGTCCAGAAATTAAAAAAAAAAATCCCGCCAGAGTTTGGCTTTAGCCACAGATGCTTCTACACTAACTGCTCCCGGGAGTTTGTTTACCTGCCGTTTGAGTGGAAGCATCTGTGGCTAAAGTCAAACCGGGGCAGGGTTTTTAACTTTCTGGGCTTGAATTTGACACCTCTGGTAACGAGCTCTGCCCGTCGTTTATATTGTGGCGAATGACTTGGGACATTGTAAACAAACACTCGGCACAACACAATTAGTGACTCCGCTGATTTTGTTTGTGTTCAGTTTCATGTCACAATCAGAGATTACATGACGATCTGCCATCATTTTTTATCAATTTGATCCATAGGGAGGAAAATGCTCAAATTGTTGTAGACTGCTTCATGGGTCAGAGCAGTTGGAAGGCGTCACAAAAACAAGTTAAGTATGGACTGTGCTTGATTACATCGGCTGGTGTAAATATTTCCTTGGAGGAGGTACATGTTATGACAAGCTACAGATTAAGCGATTCTGTCAGGAATAACATGGTATGTTTACTTACACCACTGGAAGTCATATTGCCTGAAACGAGTCCACTTACTTTGTGTTGTAGTTCTCGAGATCGGTCTTGGTCTCGAGTCAAGACCACCTTTTTAAGTGACTCAGTCTTGTCTCAGAATCAAAGGCATTTGTACTCGTGTCTTGGTCTGGGACAGGGTGGACTCGAGAGATTTTTTTTTTTTATCAAGACTGGTTGATCAGTACTACTGTGATCGGTGAGAAATGCAGAATGCAAGGTTTCTTTGTCAAATGACATAAGTATGATTGCATAATTTGTAGATGATGTAAAACCACTTAGAATTCAGATTTGTTTCATTGTACTATTTCGAAAACATGGCACAATTTGTTTTTGGTGCATGCATAATAGTGAAAAAGATACGGGTCATTTTGTTCTTTTTTGGACGTCATTTTCTTTGCGTCTGTCGACGCCCTGGTCTCAACACTCTCTAGTCTCCATAATTACAACACTAAACTTACGACACATGGTGTCCATTTGTCTTCTTTACTTGGGGAAAAGTGTTCTAAAAAAGCAAAACACAATCTTTGGGTGTTGGCTGAAATGACATTTTGCGAGATTGCGCCAACGTTACACATTTTGATGACATCTAAGGCCATTTTTGATACAGTTTCAACACGATTCGGGGTTCCACTTGTAACTAAGCAAAATTTGTCTCCAAGACAAAGGTACGTGCAGCTACGCACCGCACCTAGCCGCAGCCTGGACAGGTGCGCGCTGGCGCAAGCTGTCAAGATGCCAGATGCTGTCGACACCTTAAGGTGCTAAAGTCTTTCCAGAGATGGACTTGTCTCTTAGTCTTGCTGTCACCTCTTATTCGTCTTTCTCACCCATCACTTGCTCCTCGATTGTATTTACTCCGTCATGTTCACCTCCCCCACCCATTGTATACTTTCTAGAAACGACACAAGCCTTGTACCAGCTGGTGGGCACTGTAGCGCTCGACACGTGGCAAGTTCCGTCCTTGTCATCATGTTTTCCAAAGAAGACAATCAATGTCCCAAGAGTGACTCATTTTCCTGGCTTTGTCTTTGTTTTAACATTTGCACGTTGACCGGAACGACTCTCATCCCCCCCCCCCTTTTTTTTTACTCATCTGTCTCTTCATCATCTCTTCCTCTGCGTTTCATTTTGCCCTCTTCCTTCCATATGTTTTCTTTTTGCAGCCCCCTTTCTCCACTTGTGTGCGAGATATTCCGCCCCGAGGCTCCTTCGCCTCATCCATGTGAGGACCAGTGGTGACGTTAAAGGCCCGCAACGTGGCCTGTCGCTTCGCATCAGCCAGAGCGCTGGCCCGCCCGGGCTCGGGGATGCTAGCGATGCGCGTGGCTCTTGACACAATCACTCGCAGGCTTAAATGTTGCTGGAGAACAACACGCTGTCTGCAGTTTCCCTCTCGGATTTGCAAAGCTCTCGTGTCCAAGTAATACTTGGTGAAACCTTGAGCGTGAAAAGGCTTTCTTATGTTTTTCTTCAGCATGTCTTTTTTTTTTGACATTATAAAACGGCACTTTTGACCCCAGACTAGACAAAACCGACCCACCAGACAAAATATATGAAGATTAATTGAGGGAGGCAAGGATGTATAGCCTTCCCTTTCGCAATAAGCAACCGTTATTCAGCATCTTCCGAAAAAGTTTGTAGCAGTTCTCAGCAAAACTATGGTTTCTTCTAGGAAGGGGTCACTAACCTTTTTGAAGCCGAGAGCTACTTCTTTGGTACTGATTGATGCAAAGTGGACCAGTTTGATATACGTTCCTGGAAGAAAAAAAACTTACCTTAATGTTGTTATTAAGGGTGTGAATTGCCTAGTACCTTTCGATTCCTATCACGATTCATAGGTCACGATTCGATTCGATAAATTGATTATTGCGCGCTGTAATATCGCGATCGATTTTTCTCTACCACCCCTGGTTGTTATTAATTAATGATATTTATCTATTTGAAGAAACTGATCATGTTAATGATTCCCCACTAATAATCTTTTTTTATAGTAACAAGAGAGGAAATTGCTTAACATCATTATGCAACATTTCTTAAAATCTCCATGTTTACATTTTCAAATTACGACAACTACAATCTTCCTCGGAAATCACAATGCCCCATCTTCATTGAACTTCAGTGACCACAGGCACCACGTTGGTAACCCCTGATTTAGGATATTATACCTTTGACTTGTTCCCAATGCATGATACCTCTTCATGTAGACACTGCCATAGATTGCTATTAACATTTTTCAAGGCCGCTTTACTAACTGGTTGAGTAAATTCGTCACGGTCAATACTCATGCTAACATTAGAGTAAACTGTTAGCTTTAGACCGTTAGATGTAGTGCTTCATATTAATATGCTGTGCGAGTAGTACAGGCGCTCCCCAACTTACGAACGAGTTACGTTCCGAGCGATCGTTCGTAAGGTGAATTTGTTCGTAAGTTGCTTCAGTGCTATATTTTGTATTATAATTTATTTTTAAAGAGAATATGTACAGTACTGTACTACGAATGTTAGAGAGAGAGAGCGAGAGACACACACAGTATGTACATGTACGTAATAAGATAAATAAAATGAAGTTTAACTTACTTTTGGAAGATGTACTCGATGCTTAAGGATTTGATGGAGGAGGAGGAAGAGGAGGATTTTATATCATGAGAGGTTCTTCGTCGTCGCTGGAATGGGCTTCAAAAGTTACTTCCTCCTCCGTAACTTCAATGTAGGAAGAAGTTGAGGGTCGCGGAGAAGAAGATGAGGGTTGATGAGTATCTTCCTTGGAGGATTTACTAGAAACTGGCCGAAAGAAGCGATCAGATACGATTGCACAGTTTTCTTCTTTTTTCATCATAAATGATGCGGTAGCACTGTATGGCATCATTCAATTGATTTGCAACCTTTGTGCAACGTTCAATATTTGGGTCTTGCTGCTCGAAGAGTGCGATGGCTTTATCTATGAGCGACAGGCGTTTCTTCTTCTTCCTCCTCCTCGACACGTTGCTGAGCCTCCAATGCTGGGTGAGCTCTCACAGCGCCAAGCGTCGGTATTAGCGGCGGAAAGAAGCACTACAGTACTCGGAAAAAGGTGCGCAATAAAAAATCTAACTTACAGCATCTCTTTCCGAACATTTTTTGACATGCGCGCAGACATGTTCGTATGTACCGTTGTTCGTAACTCGAATGTTCGTAAGTAGGGGAGCTATATAGCAATATGTCTCGATTTGTTTAGTCCAGTTCTAACATTAAAGAAACACAGTAGTGTGTAAACACTGTGGTGCGAGTATCTGTTACACTAGAACCTAAAGACAGGAGCAGGAGCTGCAGGCTTCAACAGGCCTTGTAACGAGGGAGGGCGGGGGGAGCAAAAAACACGGTGCGAGCTCACACTTATACTTGTGATGTAACTTGTCTTCTGTCTAAGGCCACCAAGATGTACGCAATGAAGCATCGTTCCACTTGTCTGAGGGTGGCGGTTGACACGCTACCTCACTATTCAGGAGCAAACGTCTGCCCTTACACTCGTGCGATTTTGTATCTGTCGCAAAACACGACTTAAAACGAATTGCAAAAGGTGCGGGTAGCCCCCCCCCCGCCCCCAACCCCTCTCTCGCTTTTGTCTCCGTTTCCTGCCATCAAAGCGTTCGTGTAGTAATCGAGTGACCTCATTCCCTCGTAATGAGAGGGGATGAAGGGAATGCGCTCGTTCCTCATTCCGTCATGTTTGCTCACATTCTGTGCTGCACTTTTTGGCAGGCTGCCGGCGTTATTTGTCGAAGCATTACAATTAAATGTCACCAACCGCTGTCTGATTGACGCATTATATTTGTTGCAAGGGAATACAGTGTGCCCGTAAAAAGGCCGGACAATGGGAACAATTAGTTGCTGTTGGATGGTCTCTGAATGTATTAAACACCTGTTCTGATGCCGGTGTTGAATCTGTATGGTAGCTAAGGGTTATCATATCAGTATCAGTGTTGGCGCCGATATTGTGCATCTGTACTCATTTACAAAAAAAAATATTCTGAATCGGATGCCATGACAACAGATCAAATACTCTGATCAAGACCAGTTCTTGCTTCAATTAGTTTGACACCCACAATTGAAGTTTCCTATAAAACTACCGTACAGACGTAAACGTTGTGTATGTATCTAGACACATGGCTTCATCTTCAAGTCAAGGCATATTACAGCAGGTTTTCACATCAGCCTTCTTTGTTTTTTCTTTCATATCCGCACATTATATGCACGCGTCACCGCACCGGCTCCTGGAAGCCAAGGTGCACACAACAGAAACAGTACGTCGGGCTTATAGAGCCATGTGAGCCATACTTCAAGGTAAACATGGATGACAACACCAGAGCTGACTGCAAATTATCGCCTGCAAAATTGTCAAGAGGAGGAAATGAAGCCTAGCACTTTCAACACGCAAGCAATTTGATCAAACATCTGAAGAAATTCAATTAAAGACATACCTTGGAGAGACCACAACTGCTGTTTTAAAAGTGTGACGCGTCTAATTGATAGTTTAGTGAAGCTTGTGCCATGCTCCGAACAAAATGTTTTGTGTTTTTAAACAATGTGATGGGATTATCAAATATTGTTACTTTGTATGAGTTAGTGAGGACTCAAATGTGAGAAAGCCCCTTCCTGCAAATTGAGCGCAAAGTAGTTGCCACTGCCAACTAGTGCACAAGGTTTGCTTCAGGACAGGATTGATCAACAATCAATTTTAGAGTTACGACCCCTTATAAACACTAGTCGTTCTTAATGAAAAAGTGACAAATTAATTGCGGATACCTCGATGAACTCGTCTTTGTGTCAACCAGAGCTCCAAAACCTTATTAGGTGTAATTCTGGAAAAGGGGTATGGATATCCAGTAAAAACTCTTAAACATGACTTCTTCCACTTTGCAATCTGCATTAGACACCGAAGGGCTGGAGTTTGCAGTATCGACTCCAATTTTTTGAAAGTTTAGTCCGCAGATTCTTCTGCTTTTACTTTCATTGACAGTTACGGTGCTTTAATTTGTTGTTTGTGTGCGGACAGGAAGCAAAGCCGTTATCTTTGCCACCTGCATCCACATTCTGAGCTTTTCCTTCCTCCCCCCCCCCCCCTTCTTTCGTTTCCCCCTTTGACTGCTGGACCCTTCCGGCCATTGTTGTCCAACCAACGGGCTCCAACTATGTGCAGATGTTGTTACAACTGGGATGCATTTAGTAGCTTGGCCTTAGAATTGCACGTCAATCCAGACTAAATACTCTTTGGGGCTTCCTATGGCCCACAGGCTGTAGTTTCCCCCCCACCCCTGACCCGGTAAAAGAAAGACACCATCTCAGTGTTTGTGCCACCGGTCCGAAAACATTCCTCAGTGCTTGAGTTCAGCGTACAGAAAACGTGAACCCGATTTTCTCTTCCAATCCCATCAGCGCGCATCCTGAGTCTTCATCCTGTTATTCTTCTTCCTCCTTATCACACATTGTCACATCACATGGCGGGGCTTACAGTGTGCATCCTGTGCTTTATTTAACATAGCCATTGTTGTGTGTTTGGGGTGGTCTTTTTTGGAAGTGGAAACGCAAGAGAACGCCCAAGGCTGCGGCTTTGTCTGTAGTTGCTCGTGCTTTGTGTGTGTATCAACGAGCACTGACAAGTAAGTAGTGGGTTCAAATAAGAAGACGTGAGTAGCGCTTCTCAACTTTAGCCTTGCTTTTGTTTGTCTTCCCGATTCAACTGGCAAGTACTGTTAGTAAACGCTGCGTAGTAGTGACACTAAGTGACACTAAAAAGACAATGATTTTACACATTGACTCTTTGAGGTTAAAAAACAACTGCTGTGGTTACAAGTCTTACTCTACATACAGTACAATTCCCCTGTTATTGACTTGCACAGCACTAAATTATCTGTATGCGTTCGGAGGTCTGAGTTTGCTTTTTTTTTTTTTTTGTGCATTACCGTTTGAGCTGTGCCGCATGTTCTGGCGACTGATAAAGGTGCTGCATTTGCTGAACGCATCCGCCTGAACTGAATTGGTTTTGTTCACATTCATGGTGTAATTACCAAGAATTAAGAGGCTTACAGTAAATATACAAGTTTTTAAAAAATGGATATAGTGCTCCATCTTCTGATCCAATCTGTAATTGGTTGTTTTCTTTATTTTAAACTTATTGTGGCTGAAAATTCTTCCGTGTTAAAGCCCAGTAAAAAGCTTACTAAACGTATATTTTGCGTTTCTGTTACCTCTTCTGAATACTGCCATATTTGAAAGTTTAACGGCTTCTACGTATATCACGGAGATTTCGGCTGGCTTCAGAATTCAACTTTAGTTTCACAAGAGTGTTAAGGTAAAAGAACTGCAGGGAGTGAATTCTTGGGAGGCTTAACACATTGAAGGCAACACTTTGTCCCCTCTGCAACCAGCGAGTAATGACTGTTGCTATTTTCGAGAGCTATTAAGACGTCACAGTTCACTGTGGAGCCGGCTTTCCCTGACAGTTTTACCTCAGTCTATGGTGGACCCCACCGAGTGCATGAAACTGGCGCTCCTATGGCTCATTGAGCCGCCTGCTTCCTCCATAGCCAGAACTCGATCCTCATAGAGAGGTTGCGCATCATCGAATGTGATGAGTGCTAATTTTAGCGTGGGGTCTTAATGGCAAGGCACTTGTTTTGCTGTTGAGAACCGTATATGAGTGGGAAAGAAAGTGTTATTTTTGGAAATATTCAATAAACAAGACATGCACTTCTTTCCAATAAAGACTAATTTTGTTTCTTGAGCATCCTTTTCAGTTTCCGGCGCTGCTCTTAAATGTCCTTTTGTTCGGTGCGAGCCTGGCTGTGTTTCACCATGTCATGTTTGTCTTTCATCATCTTCCAGTGCTTCTCCTTGTCTGTCTGCATGCTCGGTTTAATCAGCGCACCGCCGGTGCCGCGGCACACTGCCGTAGCACAGAGTCACCGCCGCCACAAAGACGTTCCAGATGCCTTTTCACCTTCTCATCCCGCATGCATTGGCACTGACACCCACAGAAATTGTGCATTTACTATACGGCCTATGATTAATGACTTTGCAGATTGCTCTTCTGGGCCAAGCCATCGCACCCACACACTACACTGCTTTTCCAAGACGTGCTCTCTGCGGGCCAGTCACAGGGCAGCAAATTGCCGTTGCCTGATGTCTTGATGTTTACAACTCAATCCAACTCATTCGATTTCACTGGATGTTGATGGATGACGATTCCAACTTGGCTTTCCCTGATTTGGTTTCTTGTAGGAAATCAAAGCAATCAATAAAATACTGGTTTCTAACAATATTAGGTAGTTGCAGCCCTAAAACTATTTTCAGTGCTGTTTTCAGGGTATACGCTATGAACGTGTTAGCAAAGTCAGCCGTTTCATCCGTTTACTACTTGTAGTTATGATTTTTAGGCTGATTCATTTGCAACCGTACAGTTAATTTGCGACTGTAGCTTAGTGGTGAACAAACTTTTGTTTAATTGAACAAGACTAGACACAAAATGCTATGATGTACTGTTTTTGTTTTCTTCTTTAATCAAACGCTTTTATGCAACCCATAAAAGGCCGTGTTTTTCACATTGCTGTTCTCTTTAACTCTTTGACTGCCAGACGTTTTCAGAAACGGGTTGTCGCCAGTGCCAGCCAATTTAAGCATTTTTACTGATCTTTCAAGGTCCACAGAAAATGTTGTGTTTGGACTATGGAAACACACATACTACCAAATGAAAGATTGGACTCTCATCTTTCATCAGAAAAAAAAGTTTGTTTCTACCTTATTCCGTTCTTCAGTAATCAACAATAGAAAATTGTTACTGTCACCGAAATTCTCTGTTTTGAAACAAAAAGCGGAGAAAATAGCTTTTTGTGAAACGATGTTATTTCATGCACTCTAGTGAATTGTACACTTATTTTTGTCCATGAATGATGCCACAAACACCTAAATAGTGCTTTACTTCTGTAAAACGCTTTCACCAACAATGAAAAAGTGTTTTTAGTTTGCAAAATACGTTTATTTCCATTCAACAGTGTAACAATTTGACAAAACAATTTCGCAAACTATTTACAAATGTGTGCAACTGTTACTACTTACAATTATGTGGAGTTTTTCTTTTTGTAACGCTCTAAGGAGACGCCGCTGGACTCGTTTACAGTTTACTTTCGCATTTGTCCGTTTCGCGTGCAAACGTTACACTTTCTTGACGGCCTTTTTTTCCGGGGAATAAATAGCAAGTAGCAGACTGTACACACTCCTCCGATGAATATGCATTGGACTCGGGGCACTCTTCGTCGTCCGATTGAACTTCCGCCTGAGCGTTGTGCTCCGTGTTTTCTGGTGTCAGCATCGCTCGCCCGTGGACCTTTATAACGTCGTCATAGTCGACGCGTCAGCGCTTCCAACTTCGGAGTCACCATCATCATCATCGATGATGATCATCGTCGTCATCAATGTGCTCTTTATCGTTGGTCGATGTCTTTGAAAAAAACGACTCGACCGTGACCTGCTTGCAAGCGGCCACCATTATGGCTTCTTCAGCCAATGTCCCCTCAACACTCTAGCCCCGCCTCACGTCTTCTACTGACGCCCACCCAATCTTGTCAAAAGAGAGTTATCGCTGCCCTCTAGGGGCCAAAAATAGTCACTAGGCTCACGAGACCTGCTTGAAACTTTCAGGACAGCTCCGCAAGCCTTCCCAGCAACCGTTTCCCCAAAAAAAATGGGAGGACGTCTTTTAACGTCTTTGGCGCTCCTCCGTAGGTTTTTGCAGAACGTCATTTAACGTCTTTGGCATTAAAAGAGTTAAGCACTCAGAATGGAGGGACAAATTTTTGCGCTATTTGTAAGTCCACAAATTCCGGAGAATAAAATCTTGTACCACGCCCAGTAAGAGTGGTTTGGACCAATCACAAAGCAAGATTGTGTTTGGGGGGCGAGATATTCAGCTTTCACGAAAGTGCGGAAGCCGTGGGAAACAAACAAACCTAACATGGCGACGCCGGTGGACGAATGCATGGACGCTGCAATTAAGTTGTATTTTTGCAGAATTGCTCACTGTGTCCTTTTTGAAGAACAGCGAGAGGCGCTTCGTGCGTTGAGCTGGTAAAGACGTTTGTGCTTTTTCTTCTCCTACGACGACAACATTCAAATCCGTTGCCGTGATTGGTCAAAACAAAAGGTTTGATGGACGAGCACAAGTCCGAGCATCGTCCAATCAGCTTCAAGTATTGTCCAGAATGTCCCGCCCGCCTTTCTCGAGCAAATCAGAGTGGAGCAATCCCAGATTGATATTGTAGAGAACTCTCTTGATATCAATCAGGTTAACGAAGCCGACCAGGCAATTGGGATTTACAGTTTAACAGGCGACACTCATTCTTATGCCCTGTTGTGTTGAAATAAATTATTGCTTCCCAGTAAGACTTTTGTACATCTAATTATGTGATGGTGAGATGTCGCGTCGCTGGCTTAAGTGTAAAAAGCCAAAGCTCTTTTGGGTGACAATTTTTCAAGATCTCTGTGAGAAAGAGACTATAATAGAAATCAGCTGGCTGTCCTTAATCTGTTTTCTTTCACTTTCTGTGTCACTAGACTCACAATGAGGCCTGGGTTAGTGAGGCGAGTAAGAAATGAGGTGTGACTCTTTATTTCCTGCCAGATTCCTGCGATATTTGTTTAACAGATATTTCTCTTAGGCACTTTTTTTCGTTGGCTTCGGTCCCGAGGGATTCCTGCCTTCAAACACAACAGCTCATTAGCTGGGATGTGTGGGTGTTTTAATGTTAAGCTGGCTGTTTGCTTTTATATATATTACATTTAGTTAAGTTGGTACCAGGGCACACATTCCAGTGCGTTGCTTGAACTGTAGCTGAACTAAAGTGGAGTTTTGTGCGCGTGTGTGTGTGTGTGTGTGTGTGTTCTTAGTCTGCTTCAGCCTCATTATTGATGATCACATAGCGTAACGTGCTGCTTTCTGGGGCTAGTTGGCTGCAATATGCATGCACGCACCCGCTTTGTATACACTCAATGCAAATCTGCATTATAGAGTTGGACAAACATTGAGCTACCTCTGATTGTTATTGGCATTATTCTTCCAAAGCATCCATTTATTACCAAGGGAGGCCAGATGAGAGCACTTCCTCTTTGTCTTGTTTGCTGTGTACCCACCCACGTTATTACTTTCTTCACCTTGCTCCCAGAGGAGCGCATCCGGAAACCTTGTTACTCCACTCTTTTATTTAGTGGCCTATGTACTTAAATACCTGACGCCGGAGCTTTTCACCCAACATACCTTTGGAGAATCCCTGACACACACTCGCATATACACGCATCATAAATCTCTCCCCGCGTTTGCCAACAAACTGCAATGTCTTTCTGTCTGTCTAGAGCCGTTAAGGCCTTTCCATCTGGAGTGGGGATAGCACTTCTATCCACATCATTGTCGGGATTCATGAACTCCGCGGATGAGTCAGTATAGCAAAGCGACTACGTGTGTCACGGTCATAATTCCGTATGTTCACTAAAACAACTCAACTTTCAATAAGTGCAGCAGAAGCTCCTACGGTTTGGTAGAATTTGTTCTGGTCGACATCAGTTTTGTTTGGCTTTTAGGTTCTTACAATTAGTACTTATTAGGGATGCAGTGATGCACTTCATCGGTGCAAATATTAGAGACAGACCAATATGTTTTTATCAGGGCCGATGCAGATGCCGATTCATTAGTAGTCAAGGAGGCCGATAACCGATATTTATTTGGATATACATTTTCTGGAAAAAGGGGGCTAAAAATATCTATATTTTTTAATACAAATGCAAATCTTGACTTTGTTGCAATGCTTTAAAATGTTTATTGAACAATTTTTTTAGACTTTTCGAAATTTACATTTTTTGTTTTTAACTTGGGCAATAGACTTCATTTTAAATTTCAAACAAAATGTTCAGGGTGCTCCCAAGGTTATCAATACGTCTTAAAAAGCTAAATGGAAACTTAAACAAGTAAATATTACAGCTCTTTATAGTTTTCTACAATAAATATTTGTTGCCCCAAAATTTAAAAATACCTCAAATCTTTTACTTTTATTTGCTTTAATGTTCAAATAGCCTTCTCGAGGTCTCTAGTTTCATTTCTCATGAGCACAAAGGTCAAAAATGTAATAAAAGTGTATGAAAATAAGCAATTATTAGACAGTATTATCGTAACCAGGGAAGTGGTTTTAGCCTAGCTGCTAGCTAGCGCCGCGTCGGGCAACTCTTTATTTAAAACCAACCCGGATTTCCTGCCTCAAAACGTCATTCACAAATGATTTCTATGAATGTTGTGAGGATACGCGGTTCTGATAATGAATGGATGGATGGACATAGCAACCAGAAAAAAGTCAAAGTCCACCATAATGAACGCATGAATGAATGATGCGCACGTCATAACACGCCATCATACCTTGTCGTAGAAGCGCGTCGGCGGTCCGTTTATCGTGTTTGTAATCCAGAGATAATGGCGAGATCCTTTTCTTAATGAATCGATTTCTACCTTTAATCAAAACATTCACACTAAGGCATGTCACGATCCATTCATTAATTATGCCCATCCCAGACTTTTAGCATACTTGTTGTGATCATCAAAAATGTATTTAATACATTTGCTGCAGGCTGCTACTATTGCATGAAATACAGACTTTTAGCACAGTATGTTGGCATCAAAGTTCGCCAACGCAAACTTTTCCGAAGGCAAACTCCAGGGATGTGAACTTTACAACCTAATGTGGGATTTTCCTTGTAAGAGCTGCGATCCATATGCTGTTCTTAACTACGCTGATAGAACATCACACTCATTAAGGGCCCTGGAATAGTTTGTGCGTGAACATCAAACACTTGCGTCTGGTCTACTGTTAAATCAAAGATTAGCAAGTAAAAATAAGACACAGGCACAGAGGGTGGGAGAAATCCTTATAAAGAGAGAGGCAGGATGGGGAAGAAGGAAAAGGCAGCTGTGAATGGATGATAAGCCGCAGAAATGCATAAGTTTTCATGGCTCAGTCACCTCCACCAGTGCACACACTAC
The DNA here is from genome assembly GCF_051991255.1 of Vanacampus margaritifer. NCBI lineage: Eukaryota > Metazoa > Chordata > Actinopteri > Syngnathiformes > Syngnathidae > Vanacampus > Vanacampus margaritifer. The sequence goes on from NC_135432.1 coordinate 61,046,354, forward strand.
CACTCTGCTCTTTGCATTAAATAAAGAAACTTCCCGTCTTTCACACGCCCGGCCCGTCAAACCCCTAAACTGTTCGAGTGCAGTGTTGTCTGGGATAAAGTCATCCGTGCCGCGAATAACAGCGCGCCAATGCATTAAACATCCCGATCCTCTCGTAGCCGCAGACTTTGTGATGGTGAAGTGTGCAACTTCTAAGTGAAAAGCCTTGTTCCTCACCTGTGTCTGTGATTGACCAGGTTTTGGAGGGGAAAAAAAACACGGGTGCGCCTCAAACCTTTCCACTGTACCATTACCCTTTTTAAGCCTGAACAACGGCAATGTGGTGGTTCAACTAGGGATGAGCATGACTATATTTTGCTTTTTGGATTTACAATTGTTTCTGTGGAATATACGCGTCCTAATGAGGTCATACAGTGCTACAGTATTTGTTAGTGTTCCTCTTGGATTTGACGATGGGTAGCAAGGTATAGCGGCATTTATGCAAAGCTCACAATGTTATCTTGATATCGCCATCATTTTATAGTTTCATCAGAAATGTAGCCATCAGTTTTGGATCTGCATGAATCATTCTGATTTGGGTGTTCACAATCATCTCAATTTGTTATCCAAGATTTTCAGTACAGAAAAAAAACCCTGTTGGTTTCTCATAGTCTTCTGAGTCCTGTGGCTTCAAAAATAGAAGTGAATTACAAAACACTACAGACATTATGTTCATGCTTTATGGTTATGTACTCCGGTTATGTATTTCTGGACTAAAGTCTAGAAAAACTTTCCGCTATTTTGGACTGTAGGATACCTTTATCTCCAAACTTGTGTTTGCTAGGTGACCTAACAACAACTGACTTACCACATAAACAATTTCAATCTACACTTGTAGCCCTTACTATCGCTAAAAAAACAATTCTTGTTAACTGGAAAAATAAACAAACTGAATATCGACCAATGGTCTAACCTCCTCATAAATCACATTTTAATGGAAAAAATATCTGCCTCAAATAAAAAACAAATATCAAAATTTATAGAAACATGGTCTACGTATATAGAATTTTTTAACCTAATTCTGGTTACTTAATTCTGTCTGTTAGCGAGAGCCACTACATCGTGATAACTTACATTGATGTTTCTGCATTTGGCAATTTATTATTATATTATATTATTAGTATGGGATTTTTTTTAATGGGCTTTAGGTGAACTGATGAATGCACATGCACATGCTCACCCACATACAAAAAAAAAAAATATATATATATATATATGTATGTATGTGTGTGTATATGTATATATATTTAAAAAAAAAAGAAAGAAAAAAAACATTTTATTTATTTATTTTTTTTTTTTTTAAAAGAACAATGATGATGTCAAATCGAATGAACAATACTGAGCTAAAAAAAAAGAAAAGAAAAAAAGACGTGAATGAAGGATGTGTGATCTGGTAAAGAGGTACACATTTAAAGGACGGTTCTTACGGCTGAATGGAGATATTTTATTGTTTATTTTATTTTTTTATTGCATAGGTTTAACGGCACATGCAGTATAGGAGAGAATGGAGAATCTCATACAGCATGCTTGAAAAGTTGTTAAACGATTTCATCTCACTGCACCCGTATGAACAAATGTGTACTGCTTGGATTCTATTTAGTCGTAACGAACCCTGTGCTCTAAATTGAGTCAAATTTATTCAAGTGTAACTGATTAAATTTGTTTACCTTTGTCAGGCTGCCCCCCCACTCCCCATCACTTAAGCCATCTTTGATCTCTCCTCCGCCGTACCGCCAAAGTTCATCCCGTCGAACTCTCCTCTATACTTCATCCTAATTTCAACCTCTCATTTTTTTCCCTTCCACCCGGTCTTGTTTATGATCACATTTCTGGCAGAATAAACAAAATCTTCAAACTCACAACGGTTGACTGCCAAAAGTGACTTTACAGGCAGGCGTGCAAGAGCGTTTAATGATGCGCTTTTGAGAATGTTCCAAGAGAAATGGTTTCTACTGCAGTTAAAGATGAAATCCACAGACTGGCATGTCCTTTTTGTCACTGCAGATTGGAGGCGATAGGGCAGTAATTGAGAGAAACAAAAAGATGAGAATAAAATGAGCAGTTTTAGCCGACGTTGAGGGTGTCGGCGGGGCGGGAATGAAGTGTGAATACAGCTGCAGTCTGCTTGCTCAGCAGTTCTTTTCTTCTTCCTCTGTCCCCTATAACCACTCTCAAGGGCAATTTTCATTTCCCCTCTCCCTCTCCTTTTGTCTCAGGAAAAGTGGACAATTAGAATGACTTTGTATGCATTTCGCCTGCCTCCCTTTTAGCTAAACAGAAAAACTCTTGACAGGAAAAGCAGTATGCATTTGAATGTGTTTGCAGAGTCAGCTCGCACGCTGGCACATTGCTCAGTTGAATAACAGGTCAGTTACGTTGATGGTACAGTACAACTTCCCAAGTTGGAACACTATCCATTCCTAACAATTTCTCATTCAGATCAATTCTATTTGGGATCATTATTTCAAACCTGTTCATTGTAAAACCCTTATTTACCATTTACACTGTAGCAGACATAAAACAGTCTTTACGGTAATGAAGATTGACGGGTAATCATTTTTAACATTGTACAATCATTTGTGCCTTTAATTCCTTCTGTATGTCTACTTGTGCTGCTGCTGCGTGTGATGTAGTAAGTACATTCTTGAATCCGATTGGCTGTCGGACGTTTGGAAACTAAGCCCATGGGCACTGTGACGTCAATTACTGTTAACAGCAGGTGGCAGTACAGGTCAAAATGGCTGCCCCCTTAGATGGCGAAAAACAGGTATTTTCCTGCTTAATTCAAATTCCCCAAACACATTATTCATCAGAATAGTGCGGGGACAACTGTAACCGTGGCCGCGTGTTTGAGACCCCTGTTTTAAAGCGTTGGAGAATTGAGGTATCACTGAATCGTGCCATCTGCTGCCAACGTTTTAAGAACATTGGATGGCCTGCCCTTGTCGGTTAATATTCCTTTTGTCTGTCGTTTGTCTCTTCGTCTCCCAAGATAGCGACTTTGGGTCCTCCCCTCCCTTATCTCTCTCGCACAATCAGCCTTTTCTGCCACGCCGGACAGCTAGACAAACGATTTTGTCACTCTAGTGAGGTGTGGGGTAATTTTTCGGTGAGTGCGGCGCTCCAGAAAAGACTCCCTGCATTGAAATTAGAGGTTGTCAAATGCTACACGTCTCCACTGATGGCCTAGCACGGCCCCTTATGTTAATGTGGCATTTCAGCAAGAGGAAATAGAAATAGGGGGCGGAGGGAGGGAGGGGGGAACTAGTGGTTGTTTTCACACTTTTCTTCTCTCGTTTTTTTTAGGTCCATATAAAACCATTTAAAAAATCTTCCTGCCCGTGTTCAATTTTACAGATCTTTCTTTATATCATCCGCTTTGCGTTCTCTTAATATTTTGGAATGGTTTCATTGAGGAAGAAGCAACGTACTGCTTTTTGTAAACACGCAGCGCAGAGGGAACATCTGTCCCGCCGTGTGCACAGCAACGATCAATCATAACAGCCACCGAAAATGGCTTTGTCATTTCGCCACTCTGCAGTCGGCTGTTTTATGGAAAGGCTTGTCGTAAATCTGTTCAACAAGGACGTACATAATGTTGCAAACCTTGGACTGGCATCAAATTGTACACCTTAAAATTTTGTCCTTAAGATGAACGTACGCCGGAGGGTTTTTGGTTTATGACGACAACGTAATGCAAATTGCTACGCAACTATGTTGACATGGTCATAATTACAGGCAATATTTATATGAAAAACATTTTTAGAATTAAGTATTCTACAGATTATTATTATTATTAGGCAGGGATTAGTTTCAACTTTTTGTTATCAAGTTACTAATTGTTTCAGCCCTAGTTAGTCTGTGCGGGAAGTTAAACTCAAGCATCATCAAACTTTTCACCCCATCCCTCGTTAGCAACCGCACAGATAGCGATGGGAAAGTGAGAACCAGGTTAACCAGGCTCTGAGCAAATGCAGTGTGTGTATATATATATATATATATATATATAATTTTTTTTTTTTAAGTGACTGACTAATTGCTAGCTTAAAAATAAATAGCAATTAAAAGTTATTCCTCCAATGGCGGAGGTAGGATACTCATAAAGTCTAATAGAGGTCTGCGCTCTATTAGTTTTACAATAATGTGAGTTTTTTTGGGGGGACTGAGAAAATCTGTATACCTGAGTGCTGACTTCATAAGGGAGGGTCCGAGGCACAAAACGAATACGTCCCAGAGGTGTTGTCTGCTAAAACTGCAGGCCAGATGTTCACGTCCGTCTTGTCAACAAGCTCGTCAATCACGTAGTCTGAAGCTGGAATTCCCCCGCAAAGTAACACTTTGGGTAATTCCACTCGTTGTTAGGGAATTATTTCGCTATCTAGCTGTAATCATAAAAGGGGGGCTCCAAAAATTTGTTATTCTAAACGTTTTCCAGAGTGTCCCCCTGCGAATAGGATAATTATATACATCTGACCCACCTTCCAAATGCGTTTCAGTGCAAGGTTAAGACTAGGAGGTACTTTTAAAATGTTATCTATAGCCAAGTGTCAAGTTCCCCTTCTGGAGTTTTAATATAGAGCTCTCCCAACTGCCCTGATGTCATTCCATGTGATCTTTCAAATCTATGTGGAATCCTCCATACGTCCTGCATGGCTTCAGCTCCAAATGGCTTCAATGGTGGCACAACAAGCAAAAGCGCATGTGACCAAAATGTGTGTCACTTAGCAATGGGTGTTTCAACTGCAGACATTGATCCCTCCGCAGCCCACCCCCCATCCCCCATCCCCCACCCCACCTATCCCTGCAGATTACTATTGGACTGCGTGGCCTTTTAGCCTGTCATTATGCAGCACGCTTGTCTCCATTGTGTACAGCTGCTGCTCTGAATAATTGCTAGCTGTCAAAATCAAGCCAACTTTGGTTATTCTCCCGTCAAACAGTTTTTATTTATTTTGTTTCAACAAGCTTTACCTTAACACACTTTGCCTCAAAGCCAAAAAGAATCAATAGGAGCGATACATCAAATAGCAATTTAAAAAACGGACGTGTGTACATTTTTTTCCTCCCCCATTGACTGACCATTCTTTTTGTGTGTGTTTTTTTTTCTTCCCCAGAGATCAACAGAGTGCGGAAACACATGTACAGCGACACAGTCAATGGCCTTGTGGAGAGACACCCCCTGGAGCTACCCGAGCCTATGGGACCCATGGTCTACCTGCAGGAAAAACTGTTTGTGCCTGTCAAAGAATACCCAGACGTAAGTACCCACATCTCTTCTCTTGTATCGCGGTTAGGGACGAAGGCCAAACTTCCCGCTATTTTTGGACTGTAGGATACCTTTATCTCCAAACTTGTGTTTGCTAGGTGACCTAACAACAACTGACTTACCACATAAACAATTTCAATCTACACTTGTAGCCCTTACTATCGCTAAAAAAACAATTCTTCTTAACTGGAAAAATAAACAAACTCTGAATATCGACCAATGGTCTAACCTCCTCATAAATCACATTTTAATGGAAAAAATATCTGCCTCAAATAAAAACCAAATATCAAAATTTATAGAAACATGGTCTACGTATATAGAATTTTTTAACCTAATTCCGGTTACTTAATTCTGTCTGTTAGCGAGAGCCACTACATCGTGATAACTTACATTGATGTTTCTGCATTTGGCAATTTATTATTATATTATATTATTAGTATGGGATTTTTTTTTAATGGGCTTTAGGTGAACTGATGAATACACACACGCTCGCACGCACGCACACACGCACATACACATACTCACCCACATACAAAAATATATATATATATATATATATATATATATATATATATATATATATATGTGTGTGTATATGTATATATGTATATATATATATTTAAAAAAAAAACATTTATTAATTTTTTTTAATTTATTTGTTTTAAAAAAAAAAAGGAGAGCAATGATGATGTCAAATCGAATGAACAATACTGACCTCTCCTGAGAGAGAAAAAAAAAAAAAGGGACGAAGCCATGAACCAGTTTAGGCTGTTGACGAGGACAGTGGAATGCTAGTGTTGGTGCTGCTGTTAAGGAATCTCCACAGTGCGTACCCGGGGCATAAACATGGAAGAGGTGGTTCCAGGGTTTTTCTTTGTACTCCCAGCAGTTTGCTCCAGGAAATGAAAAATAACGCAGAGGAGGTGACGACGGATAAGAAGCATTGAGGAGAGAGGTGCATGACCTCAACCAGGCATGGGCAGCGTTTTCCCCCATGAGAAACTTGATAAAGGCGAACCTGAGGATTGGCTTGAATCATTTTAGGTTTAGTCAAGCCTCTGGGCCCTCCATAGCATGCAACGTAGAGCCTCAAAAGCCATTTACGCTGCCGGTTATTCCCATAAGAAACAATGGCATTCAAAGCTGGAATTCCAAAACATTCAAATTTGGGGGTTCTGCTGTCACTGGTTATCAAATTAAGACTCATATACTTGTAAAATGAACCCCCACATAGTCACAGCTTGACATTCTCGAAGTCTTCTATTCATGATGATTCATTTGGCAACCAAGCCGTCATTTGCTGAAAAATACTATCGCAATGTCTAAAAAGGAATAAGCAACTGTGTTGAAGTGAGGATATTAACTTCCTTTAGTCAGGCCTTGTCCAATAGACAAAAAGTGATTTGCCGCCATTTTGTGGAATCCATATGGAATTACGAACCTTTTTGTGCACATGTGTAAGTCGCGGATTTTTGCCATGAGTGTCCTCATGTGCATAGCCTGGGTTTTCTATAATTAAGCTTCCTTGAGCTTGCGCTTTCATGGAATGGAAGAGGAAGTTTGAATGCATGTTGAGTGACTTTCACACAGAGGCGCGAATGCTTTGGGTCCTCAGCTGACCGTCATGCGTTTCCCCTTTTGCTTTGCTGCACTGCATTGAGCAGCGCCGTTAAGTCAGCATTGTTTACAAGCTGCCAGAAAAGCTACTAAATTAATTAGCCCCCCCCCCCCCCCCCCCCCAGTGGCTGAGATGATTCAGTGATGACCTTAGCAGACACGTACATTCATTCAAAAGGACAGACAACACAGCAGGAATGGCACACCTATCACTCGGATACTTTGTCACTGTAATTTTAGTTTGCACACGTGCGGCCATTACGTCCCCGAGAAAAGAGAAACCACCACATTGCTTTGTTATAAATAGGTGTGTTGATTGGAACCAGGGGAAATCAGTGGTAGGTCATGGAATCATTCTCTATTCTTAGAGAATATACCTTGAGCTTCCACATGTGCACTAGCCACGGTAGTCCATGTACAGTATCTTTTTTTTTTTTTTTTTTTTGCCATCGTTTTCTAAGTATCTGGGTGAAAAGTGAGAGGCCAGAAATGGTGAAGTAAACGCAGAAAATTCTTATCTCCATCTGGCCAGTGCTGAAGGAAACAGTAATGATGATCGGGGGCCCTAGACCAGGGAACATTTTCCACATCTCAAATTTCCAACTGATTCACCAGATTTCCCGTCATCCTTAATGGCCTGTTGGGGGGGGGGAAACGGTGGGGAATGGTGACGCCATTTTATGATCTCTCTCACACACCATTTCCCTTTGATCAGGGATGTCCAAACTACGGCCCAGGGACCATTTGCGGTCCGCTGTTCTTTTTTTAATGGCATGTACTAAAAGTAATTTTTGACATGGCTCGCAATGCTAACAAAATTTTAAAAAAGGGAAGGGGTTGGGGGCGGGGCTTATGTATTAGAGATTTAGCTTTATGTGTGTTGGGAGGGGGGATAATGATGACTAACCGTACTAATGATAAACTTTTTGAGATATTCAAAGACTCCGATAAATTTATTCATTCTACAGCTAAAATAGTAACAGAATTTGTTTTCATAAGAATGTGTATACTAAAGATAATCCAATTTCTAAAACAAAAATGGTTACCTGCACTTTCTGCTTTGTCTCTAGGTCAAATTTGTGAACACTTGAATGTCCTCAAATATGGTCACAACAAATTGCTTTTGTTTTGGTTCTGTATGTAGAGATGAGAATCAGCAGGCGGATCCAGTCATGTGTGATGCAGGGCCGAAGGCCACCCCAAAAACATAGAAAATAAATAAATAAACACATAAATAAAATTCTCAGCTATTTGCCTTCTTTGACTTTTTTCAAAACGTTTTTTTAAAAATAACTACAGGTATGTCATATTTAGACAATGTATTAGTTGAAGAAAAGAAAAAATGGCCCTTGCCTTTTTCTATTTTTCAATATGTAGCCCTCGGAGTATGTATAAAACACCCTACCACAGTATATGACACCAAACATCAAGTTGTGCTCTCCACCTGTGCGCCATTTAATTGCACATAATTAAATTGTCCTAGTGTGCCTGTTCGTGTGTAGTCGTGCGTCTCTCTCATCTGCCGTACTTGAAAGGCAGCAGTTTACCTGTGCCGTCAGCGGTGCACCGAGCTCTTTGGAGCGTCGCCGTAGCGACCGCATCTTGACTGACAGCTCAGTCACAGGCTATCTGATAGCGTCCACCTTCAATTAAATGCTATCTGGGGCTGCTGCGGCATCGCTTCTCTTCCAAGCTCACGCCGGCGTACACACGGGCAAGCCGGATGACAGATCAGAACGTCATTTGCGCTGACCTTCAGGCATCTTGATAGGATGGGCGTCGTTAAATATGGCACCCGTTTATTCCCTTTGTGTATATATTAGCCATTCATTGAACGTCCAGTTGGATTGAGGGCGGGGGTCGCTTTGGGTTCAAAACACTTATGTACAGAATCAACTGCTTTTACTCCTTCTCAGATGCAGTGTATATCCACCTTAATAGCTGAGTACATTTACTACAAAAATCCCCATAAATAAAGCAATGCCACATATTTTTAGTACCGCTACTTCTGCACAACTTAGTAGGAAGCAAACATTTCTCCCGAAATAAGTGTCCTTACTTCAAGCTGTTTATTAGTCACTCCTGTAAAATATGCAGCGTATGTTTGTATGTGAAAAGAACAAAAGCCCGACGAAGGAGCTGGCAGAGGACATCACCTAAAGCAGCATTAAGTCTAGTATACACAGTGTTTCCCACACCATGTTAATACTTGGGCGGGCCACCAAAGTAAACTTGCCACCACCCAAGTAGATCTCAAGAAGATTTAATAAAAAAAAATCTATTTTTTTTTTTAAAGTGTTGCGGCCAGATATACCGCATGTAACATTAGTTCGCCGTAACTCATTTGTGGATCATGAGATTAGAGGAGACGCAAGTAGCAGGACCGCATTAAAATTTAAGTGACTATAGGCTCTGTGTTCAATTGTGCATCCGTGAGCATTTAGATTGCGGAAACTCATCTTGAAGCGCCTCAGAAGTCTTCACATCTACCGCATTGCACAAAGTGCGGAAAAAAAGTAAGAAGTCAGGTTGGATGAAGAAGAGAGGATGTCCTGCGTCTTGTTGGGTCGGCGCTGCGAAATTACTCGGCCACGTCTCAGCAAAGGGAAAGTCATTAAGCTTGTTCCCATGGGGTGGGGGGGGGGGGGTGTCATCGCTTATCATACTGGCACCTGGTATCCTTCTGACCCCCCTTAAGTCATTAGCGGGCTTCCGAATGTGCTGCCTAACATCTCACCTCTGCACACTGTCATAGAGGCTGCAGAATTTCTATGGTGGATAGTTGACTGCGGACTCACCCATTCGCAATGACTGGCGACCGGTGTTTAGTCCGCCTTTCAACCTACTTGAGTAGAAATTGCTGTTTGATCTGGATCTGGATTTCAGGTCTGGCTGAGTCGTCAGTCAAAAAGTGTATAAGGATTTCTGGCTAGAAAATTGGAGATGAACAGTATCAACAAATTGCGTCATAAGTGACCTCTGTTTGTTTTTTTTTTAAGTTCTCAAACAGATTAAGTTACAAACTGGTAAGGTAAGGAAATCTTTTTTTTTTTAGCATTTTTTTGTCCAATAGATGTTAGAAAAATCTAAGTTTTGTTTTGAAAGCCACAAATAGTTTGAAACATGCACTACAGACACATGAAGGTCTAAAACTGAACAGCCATCACCCAAATACAATGAGCAGTCGATTTGTACTACTAGTCCAGTTTGTCCATATTTGTATATCTTTGACATTGTCTTCCAGGCCCTTACTTGTACAATACAAGTTTGAATTGAAAGTTATTATTTAAGCGTATGGCCAACATTTAACTGATTTGCTCCCAAACACGTATAAATACGTTCTATTTTAAAAGTGTCCCAAAGGCGTTTTTTGTTTATTTATGCTCGACTCGAGCATACATGAGTATTTGATGCAGCCTCTCAACTGCAAAAAAAAACAGTTGAAGAAATGGTAGTTATTACAAAAACGGCCAGCAGGTGGCAGCAGAGCAAAAGAGATCAACCAGGGCCATGTTGAAAAAAATTAATTAAAATTAATTTAATTAATAATTATATATAAGTAATTAATTTTAATTTACTCACAATTCTAAATATATTTGTGAATACATTTTCAAAAAAAAAAATCCCCGATGAAAGAAGAGACTCTAATCTTTCTTTTCCTGTTTCTTTTGTTTTTGTAGCAATAGAACGCAATATTCTGTGGGCCTTTCAAAATCAATCAAAATCCAGTAAAAGAGCCGCGAGTGAAGGGGGTTGCTTTAGTGAAAATGACTGGGAGTGAATGAGTAAAAAATTGAAAAGCTGATCTAGATTTGACTTGTAGGGTCGGTTCAACATTAGTTGTCTTACTTTGTGTTTTTTTTTTTCCACTCTTACTTTAATGTCAAAGTTTGGCAAACGGGGAAGCTGAGCCGATGTCAATCTTGAACGCTTTTCTCACTATGCCTGCAACCCCACAATAAATCCAAACAGAATTATCAAAGGAGGCCACGGATTAGGTGCTAAATGCTGGATGTGCTAAAATGAGAGCTTTGAAGTCTACGGGGCTTTCAGGCGAAAATGTCACCGTTGGAATCAAAACAAAATTTACCTTCCTCCATCACATGAGCCGAGCCCTCGTGCCCGCAGACCTTTCATGTAGGTTGCACCGCTGCAATTTTTGTCCACTCTTCATCTCAACTTTCCTCTCTGTCCTGTGCATATGAGCCAACCGCTGTGCATTGTGGGTTTGGGGGCCTCGAAAGATGAATGTAATGACCCGAGGCAGGCAGGCAGCCAGCAGGTGGCGTGTGAGCTTTCTGTGTTGTGAGTGACCCGATGACTCCAGGTATTGCTCCTCAGTTGAATAGAGTAGGTAGAAACACTGTTCTCTACCATGAAATATTATTGAAGGCATATGTAGAAGAGATTACTTTTAAATTAAAAAATTATGGAAACGTGATGATGTATTATTGTATGCATTATTTGCCACTCTCACAAATATCCATCTAAATTGCTATTTAAAAAAACAAACGAGTTCAATTGTAGTCCAGCAATATTGGTTGATTTTATACATAACTGGAAGAAGTGATGCGTTAAGTATAGAATGTTTTAGTGTAATGGAAAAATGAACTTTTGACCCCAGACCCCGAGGATTGGAATTGGTTAACCCTGGTTTGGAGTCTACATCATGATTAAACAAATAACTCTAATAATTCAATTTAAAAAAATTAAAATAAAAAAAGTTTTACATGGATCATTTTTCGTCACAGACTAATAATATTGCAGTCCCACCCAGCACTTCTTGTAGAAATAAATTGGCGTAATGGCAAGACAGCTAATCTCCGAAGTTTTTGTGCAAGGGAACATATAGATCTTAATTTAAAAAGCATACTATTGCTAGTTTGAATGTTGCCCGTCCAAAATTACACTCTCATTCGCTGGCACCCACATCACTCACCAACCCAGCCCTCCCCTCTCGTGAAAATCATATACACTCACAGGTTCTACACTAGCACGTGAGAATGGTGGATTAATTATCGTATCGACTGATGGAATAATTGTTAGAATACTGCACTCTAAGACTATTTGATAGCGGCGGCCCTAATTTAGATATCAGAAAGCAAGGAAGTGAGGTGGCATTGTCTGGAATAAGTGTCAATTCTACCTTGCTCTGATACATTGATGAAGCGGACCTCATTTCCATAAGACGGCGAGGCCAGCTAATATGTCATTGGTATTCTCTGCACAGCACCTTAAGCCCTACACGCACACACCCAGAGCCCTCGGCCTGATCTCATTTCCTGTCTCCACACTGCCACAAACAAACGCAACAATTGTCCTGCTTCTCTGGACGTTGTCGCTGCAACTGCTATTGTTTCATCACACACACACACACACACGCGCGTGACAATCAGCTCTGGGTGTCTGCAAGAGTTCAGGCCACATTGTGGTTTCACATACAAACACACAGACGCAGGCACAAGCATAGATATGCACACAACATAACCCGCCTGTGGTGTAGCGATAACTGGAGCCCCCCAAAAAAAGTCCCTTTAATGTCATTGTAAGCTCTTGTCCTGAAGGGGGTTTTGTATGCTGGTGTGCATTTGTCTGACTGTGTCTCACGCACACACACGTGGTGTGCAGACGCGCAGCAAGGCGCTTTTTCTGTGTTTGTATGTTACGGAAAATGGTGAAAACTTTGAAGTCATGAAACGGCACACAGTGGAAATGTTGGTCCAATAAGGTCCCAGGGCTGCACGTGTTAAAGAACTGAAACTGTGAGTGTGTGTTGGGAAAAATACACTTCAGGGCTTCTGCACACCGCAGATGTCAGTATTTCTCTAAAACCTCTTTATATGTGGTTTAGCATGTAAATGTCATTTTAGGTCTATGAAACTGGACCCTTTGGAAAACTCTCCCTTAGGTGATTTTCAAATGTGATATTCTCGATGTATATGCCCTTTTTTTTTATGCCACTTGTCATTTTTATCCTATCCCTGGTCCGGTCCCCAGTCAGTCAGAGACCACTATTCAGGATTTGCTTGTGTGCATAATTTCACTTTTCTTTCGTTTTGCCTTAATTCATTTGAACGCGACAGCCTTCAAATGCATGTTTTTGTGCATTGTTTTTGAGTGAAACGAAAAAAAACAAAAAATAGCCGTCTACACATGGACTAGTTTACATTGGTATTGGTCTCCTTTGGGTAGATTTTCTCAAATAGTGGCCTTCACTAAAGTAGGTGCCATGTCTCAATCATCTCAAGAATCTGCAGGTGCCGAATTGCAAGTAAAAATCTATTTCCGTCCGATTAATCAATGGAACAATCGGTAGAATACTTGTTTCTAAAAAAATATTCGATTGTTGCAGCCACGATCATTACCTCAACTGTTGGGCCTTGTTGCTAACCAAAACATCAGCAGTAGCACCTACCTATATAAGTAAGAGTCTCCATGTATTTAAGTCTTACTTGTGTATATTGTGAGTTGAGTTTCTTGTACAGTACTGTATTAGACTATTTTAAGATACGGGGATACGTGGGCACCGGGTCCCTCCTGTAGGTTACAAACATAGCGGTAATCTTTCTTGGTAACGTCACAAAAAAAGCTATAATCCAGGACTATTTCTACCATGCTATTTGTACTTTTCTATTATTTAAGAGCAAAATGGCAGCTCATGGAACATTCAGACCGTAAACAGCCAATGATCGCTTTTTTCAATGATACAAAGTCAGCCTGAGGAGTTGAAATGTGTAATAAAGAGACAGCCGCATCCATCATATTTCCACCGGCTGCAGTCAACGTAACGTCAGTGTCTCCTCTCCGTTGTTTTTAATGTAACGGGAGCACCTTTTCTAGAAAAATCAAGGCTTTGGGTTGAGGATGAAACATTAAGTGTGATTCCATCACAACGATTGATTGTGTTCTAAAATTTGTTGTCGGATGTCTCGAGCAGAGCTCATTTGCGGGCCCCTCCCCCCTCAGTTTGGTCGGTTTCATGTCTCAAGCAAGTATGTGTTTCCATAAAAACACATGACACGCTGGCCCACACCCGCCTGGTCAAACAAAAAGAATGCAGATGTGGTTTTGGCCTTCCTTTTGTCTTTTTTTCTTTCTTTCTTCCTGTAACAGCTCTCCACCGCTTGCAGCAAACAAAGATATTAGTGTCTTTTACCTTTTGCGCTTGCACGTCATCCACTCCTTAACCTTTTCACTCTTTATTTGTCTCGGCTCTCCTCCGTCATGAATATGTTAATGAGAGCGACGGGCTCTCTGTCAAGTACAATTGTCATCAACATATCCGTGTCCTCGGAGAGCGGCGAGTGTCACTGGGAGAGAGAGAGGAGCCGCCGTAATGAAATATTGAATTGCTCTTTCGCTGTTACTTTGGGGTTTGGCACATGAAATCTCTCCAACGGTTTCCAGTTTATAGTCCTATAAACATGCTGTATGTCCATATTGTGGTCTGTGATTTAGATAAATAGGTAATTTATTCATGTTTTTACATACCCCCCCCCATCCATATAGCCAGAAACATCCTATAAGGAATTATTTTATCACAAATGGATATTGTTTATTTTCCGCCCACCATTTTGACCTAAATATATTCTTTCTGTTCTCCTGTATGCACTATTAAAACCATATGTTGCTAAACAACCAATAAAGGCGTCTTTTGTAATGCCACATTTTTAACAAATAATGCAAATCGCCACCAGATAAAAGCTGATTGTCAACTGTTATTTTTAGAACCGGTTAAAACAATGTAGACAAACAACCGATTAAAACACATTTAATGATGCGTGTTTTTAATGAGCATCTCCATTGGCCAACGAGACGATTGCTGTTATTTGTTCAAATCATCTCAAACCAAGTGGCTAAATGAACAATCAAAATAAGAATGATCCTGATTCCAATGTCAAATATGAATTGTGGAAACGTGTACTTATATCAACATTACAAGCTTTTAGCGTGCATGAAAAACTTATAAATAGCCGTCCCATCGTCCATTATCACATTGACACTTTTTTTTTTTTTTTGGGGGGGAGAGCTCAGTATTGATCATTTGACATGTCATCATCATTGTTCTCCCTTTTTTTATATATATATATATATATATATATATATATATATATATATATATATATTTTTTTTTTTTTATTATTATTTATTTTTTTTCATTGACACATTTTATATGTCCTTCTGCAAGCACAGCTAAAACATTAACATACGTGTACAACCAAAATCAATTTACATTTTTAATTCTTAAACTCTCCACTAGGAGGCAGTTGTTTGTCTTCCAAAGACTCCAGTTGGGGTCCACAGTGTGTATTGTCGTACTGCTTATAAATAGCCCATTGCACTAGTCACCCCGACGATTAAAATAGGGCGTGTTTCCTATGTCCCATGCAAGCGTGAGGCGCGTCTTTCCAGCCACGCGTGTTCAAAAATGACAGCCTGAAGTTCCCGACTGTCCCCTGTCCTTGTGTTTGTTTACACGGCGCTTTCAATGTGTAATCCCCGTGTAATTAAACGTGACTCCGTTGATGGCCCTCTCGTACTTTGCAAGAGCCGCCGGTGCAGTGGAGTGAGTAAGCGCATGTGACTTGTGTTTTACGAATTTAATGCGTCTGTGTCGAGGCTCATCGCCGTAGCTCAAGAGACGAACGGCGACGGCGGCGTCGCGGCAAACGTGCACACCCCTCGCTCCGCCACGGTGCACTAAAAGCACTATCATCGCATATGAGCATGTGCGACTCGCATCTGCTCGTTTTAATCTTATCTTAATGCTTGGTTGCGCACCCCTCTCCGCTCCTTTCTTTCCGTTTTTTTAATTTGGGAAGAGAAACCCTGTTGGATTATTTCAACACATTTTCCTTTTATCCCATCGGAAGGCAGTTTGAAGTGGAAGGGATTACCTCCGTTTATCCCTTTCACAATGTCACAAAGCAATTCAAAAAACAAAAGGAGCTCTTGATAAGACATTTTATTTGCACACAACCTCGCCTAACCTCCGAACTCGTCTCTGCAGCTGCAGTCCCCGCCCCTTTTACACTGCCTATAGGAGCTGACATTTCCCTGCAAAATGGCGGTGACGAAGATGTCGGATGCTGGCTGTGCTTAAGGGAATTGTGTAACCTGGCCAACGCTCAGCTCTCCCGTTCTGTTGTGGCGATATTCCGCTTTATATCGGTGTGAAAGAAATTCGACTCCTTGGTCACATTTTCTTGAATTTGTGTATGGACATCATTGGTGCATTTTAATACTCCAGTTCCATTTCTATGGCGATGACGTCACCCAAATTTGTGTGGCGATCATTTGTTTGCCGTCTATCAGTAATGTACGCTAATGGGATTAAATACATAACTGCAGTAAATATTTGTATGAAAAACACTAATAAGCCGCACATAAAAAAAATTTGGGGAGAAAAACGAAGTACAGCTGTAAGTGCTTTTTTGTGCCACATGACCTCTGTGTGAACTTGTTCATTGTGTCCATTATTGGGTTACCTCGGACCACCAGTACAGACATAAATCAAGGATCTTGTCGTGTAATAGTTGCGTTATTTAATGGGAATGTGAATCTGCGCATTCCCACGATATCGCAGATATTTTCTGAAGTTTTTATTGCCATTGTCCCCGCTATTGCAATCGTTTTTACGGGTTTTTACTGCATGCTTGCTTTACTGTAATGCGCACACATGTGGGAAAGGAGAGCTACATTCGCCAATCCACTTTTCAGATGTTTATTAAACACCAGGAGAACCGTAAAGCACAAAAACACATGGCCACAGATCAAGCCCAGACGATCACAGACTTGCCCCGCCCACCAGGCCCCACCTCTTAAAGGCACATAGCGTTTTCAATACCTTTAATGCGTGTTCAAAAATACTTTTACAATGTGTTTTAAAGATGTCTTTAAATACTTAAGCCATGTGGGAGAAGTACAATTACTTTTTTAAAAAGCTGTCATATGGTCTCTCTCGTTTTCAGAACATCCCCTATAGCGAGTGGGTCCGGAACATATCTCTCTTGATGAACGGGCTTGCACCGTTTAGAGCGATGTACAACACTAGATGTTCCTATTTAACGTGTTATTTGTTTGTTAAATTCCATATTTTAATACATATTGCTTATTCATTTTCTCTATGCCTCTCTCTCTTTTGCAGTATAACTTTGTGGGTAGAATCCTCGGCCCGCGGGGACTCACGGCCAAACAGTTGGAAGCAGAAACGGGATGTAAAATCATGGTGAGAGGCAAGAGCTCCATGAGAGACAAAAAGAAGGTAAGCACCTACCGGTGTATTTTACCCCTCATTATTTTTTCATGGCGCCCTCCCTCTGCGTATCCGAAATGACAGGAGAAAAAAAAAAACATTTTGATCTTGCATTAATTATTGTTCTGCGCGGATGTTGGAGGTCAAGATTCCTTGAGGTATGACGCAATCATTCCAAAGTTCCCCTGGACTGCTCTCACACGAAAGCATCCTGGTCGCCGTGTGGAAATGCAACACGGCGGCACCCGGATGCCTGATGGCTGGATGCTGACATGTGATCTGTTTGCAAAAGGCTGTGCAGTGGAAAGTAAAGGAGGCGGGAGTAGTAAGGCAAGCAAGCAGGCAGACGGCCAAGGCCAAGGGCAGCCTCTATTTCTGGAGCCACTGAGCTGAGTTGGAGGCATAAAAGGGGCTAATGCCATGTGTGTTTATGTCCTGACATCCCAAAGCTGGACATAGTTTTTTTATTTTTTTTTTATTTTACCAATCATTATTATGCAAGCAGATTATAATGTATGCCTCTAAAATTCATTTTATCGCCATATCTTAAGTGACGTGAATGAAGATTGCTACTTGAAAATCAATTTCACTATTTTGACTTTGCCTTTCACAACCGTGGAGCTAAACAACAAATAATGATTATAATACAAGGTTTGTAATATCTTTATTCTCTGCCATTGTCCTGAAAAAGTTTAACCTTGTCTTACAACTGCCCCAACATAAAAGTTTTTGAGGTGCGAGATTTTGTCTTGTATTGCGAGCTAAAGTTTGACAAACAGCTGCGCTTCAGGCCGTCAAAATGTTAAATAGCGGCAGTGAACTTCACAGCAAAATCAATCGCCAACTGTTCTTTATTGCCACTAGCAGTTAAAGTTTACTATAAAGCCAAACATAAAACAAAGAATTGTGCGTACATTTTATTCACAAAAGCCTGTTAGCTTACTGGAAACACATAACGGAAAGCACCATAGATGGGCTAACAACTAGCATCAATGTATCAGTAGTTATAAAACAAGCAGCGGATATTTAAACAAATTTGAACACTAACAGTAAGGGCAACTCAATTGGGGCATAAAATCAAGATGCAAAAACTACACATTTCTTTACATTCCATTCAAATATGTTATTACTATATATGTATGACGTCCAATACTACAGAGAGCTATTTTTCTTATTTAAAAAAAAAAAACATTTTGGGGGGAATAGATTAATGACACTTCCATTGTCAATGGGGAAAGTTGGTTTTGAGTTATGAGTGTGATCTTGGACCTAATTCAGCTTGTATGTCAAGGTACCATTGTACTTAGACCACACTTGTATCATTCACTTAAAGGTGCCAACCCGATATGTTCCTTGACCTCTCAAAAGCGCTTGCCCCACTCGTCGTCGTTTTCCTTCAGACCAGGTAGATATCCTCAGAAACATTTTTTAGACAACAGCTCCGGATCCAAACCGTAAGCACACAGTGGTTCCCGAAAAGTTTTGGGGTTAAGTTCCTTTGGTGGAAATTACCTTCTTTTTTTTTTTCCCAAAGCCTCTCACACTGGGAAAGCACTCTATTGCACATGGACCAGGACTTTTGTGTGTCAGACAACAGAAAAAAGGCCTTGAACATAAACGTAGTTTACATTTTTGTTCATTTAAGCAATACCAAATATATTTTGATACATTTTCATTGACTTGAGTTGGTATTTATTTTTCCACTGTGCTGTGACGCTCGTTCTTCATTGGCCATTTAGTCCGTTAAAGCTAATCATGGGATGATCTTCCTTCATCTTCAATGTGCGCCTGCAGATTACACTTGCATAAATTGTTTTTGTCACAACCAAATCTGCAACTAAGCTAAATTGTGGCTGAATGCATCAACAAAAACGTAAATATGACTTTGGTTTTTGGGGGAATACTTCTCCTAATGTGTGTTTCCCTGCATACTCGCCAAAAAAGAAATGTACCTATTTGTCGCTTCTACAAGAATCAAATGGCCTGACAATACCTCACTATATTGCTGTGGCATCAGCATCATATCCATTTATTAGAAGGACGGATGCAAGTGTTTGTGATGAAAAATCTTTCCCCAGAGATTAGTAAATACCCTGCTATGATCCGACACGTCCATTCTCGACTTCTCCTCCATCCTATCTGTCTCCTTTTTTTAGTCTGCAGCTGTCAGCCAGGGATGCTTTTTTGTATTACATTTACATAAGGAAATGTATTTTATCCCTTTTCATTGTGGGAATACAACTTATCTGCACACACAAAGTCCACAGTGCGTCGTTACACAAACAATTCATGCTCACAGACGAGCACATTTTAGGCTGAGTCATAATCTTAGAAGCTCGCGGCAAACATATTTTTTTCCTCTCTTTCTCTCTCCCTTGTTTTGTTTTTATGGAAACCTCCCATTCTTATTTTAATTTTGCTCTCTGTGCTCATATCCCTTGGAGTGTGTTCATTAGAGGAGACAATAAGGGCACTAGGCTCTCTCGTCACAATTAGATCCACAAGTAGTTTGAGAGGAGCGAACATGTTCTGGCGCGTACACAATTCCCAATGCACACCACATTCCTGGATCCGTCTTATCTAATTACACAAACTTCTCATTGCCTTTCGGTGTCTTACTATTTTAGTTTATGGCATATGTGTATGAAGTTCACAAGTCATACTTTCCATGCTATGGCTATAGAATTCTTAAAGAAATACTGGCAGCCAAGATCCTTTGCAGCTCTTCATGCACATCTAAGAAATCACTAAGTTTGTTTAATGGTTGATTAATTGATCGTTGGGAATACTATCATGTATTTCTGGAACTGATTGAGGGTTAATAGTAATTTAATATCGTGATATCAATATTGTGATATCACGATATTAAAACTGCCACAACATTGTCGTTGTCATGTCACAATATTAAAAGCAACACATCTGTTAAGAAAGTCGGGTTGATTTCCATTTGTGCAGTGCTAGCACCCTCTTGTGGCTAGTTCCTTAGTGCAGTTTAATTTTCATAAGAGATGTTTTGGCCCTTCTATGTTTAAAATCCACGCTACTAGTCAGACAAATGAGAGCGTAATATGCTTGTGAACCGAGTCAATATGTTGAGGAATGCAATGTGTGCATGCGTTAGCAAGTAAGTGCCTCAATATTAACTCATTTGCTCCCAAAAACGTGTATAAATGTTCTATTTCAGAAGTCTTTGATGCAGCCTCTAAGCTGAAGAGAAAGCTTAAAGCAATGGTAGGTATTACAACATCGGAAGGCAGGTGGCAGCAGAGTATGAGATCATCCAGGGCCATATTGCAAAAAGGCTGTTTTCTCCAGTGTTTTAATCAGATTTTTGAGTAATGCTGAAACTTAGCTATATTCTAATGCTAATTGCTGCAAAACGGAAACGGATAGAAATATACTTTTTTTTTCCTGATGAAAGAAGAGACTCTAATCTTTCTTTTAGTAGGTTCCATATATTTTTTTTATAGCAGTGAGTGAATGAGTTAAGTGTTGTGCTGTTATGTACAAAATAAGAATATTGTGCTTTTTTCTTAATAGCGCCAACCTCCCCACAATATCATGATAATGATCGTATCGTAAGCTTCATATCGTGATAATATCATATTGTGATGTTTGGATATCGTTACAAACCTACTGTAAGCTGAATTACTGGTTGGCTAAACCATTTTGTCACTTGACCCTTGTAACTACGATGGCTTAAACATTCTGCGAGAGATCTTTATTTCGTAAATTTTTTTTGGAGGAGTTTTTGAAGGTGTTGCGTAATTATGGCTCAGTATCCGATGAAACCACGGCCCCCGGTTACCTCCTATATCCAGCATCCTCAGCCCTCCTTCTTCCCTTCATGCCCCTCGGCAGCCCAGGAAGCCACAGCAGCAGCAGCAGCAGCAGCAGCAGCAGCTTTAGCCAGCGTGTTTATTCAGGATCCATTAGCGGCAGCATTTTTATGCTCTCAATAATTCAGCTGGTTGCTCCTGGGCTGCGCCGGCTGACGTCGAGCGGGTTCACTGAAGCCTGCATGGCCGTGTGAGAGAGAGCGAGAGAGAGAGAGACATAGAGGCTGAGTGAATCACGGGTGAGTGGAGAACAATGGGGAGAGATGGAAAAGCAGCTCGGCTAGAAAATGTGGAGGAAGAATGAAGGTGAAGGGCAAAATGTGGTTATGCGTACTGGTCCGTATGCCGCGATTGCTTTTTTTTGGGGCTTTCCTGTTGCGGATGAAAGTCGCTTAATGGGGTTGGACTGTCTCCACTTTATTTCTCAGACAAACGAGCGCTGAAATATTACCCCTTTGCTAAGTTAGCCCAAGGGTAGGCAAGTTCAGTCCTAGAGAGCCGCGGTCCTGCATGTTTTTGGTGTCTCCCTCCTCGAACACAACTGAGAGGCTCCTGCAGAATGTAATTATGAGCTGATGATTTGAAACACCTGGGTTGGAGGCAGGAGACACAAGAAAACATGCAGGACTTCGGCTCTCGAGGACCGAACTTGCCTATCCCCGAGTTAGCCTCTTAGATCATTTGTCGTAAACCAGACGTTTGGGTCCCAAGCTCCCCCCTTACCATCTGCCTTGCCTGCCAAGTACAAAGACAAATGAAATGTTGTTGTCTGAAGTCATATTTCACATTAAAAAAAAATTGTTACTTAACAGTTGGTTTTGATTCAATTCGCCTTCATTTTGTGCAGACTGACAGGTGTCAGTCTGGTCTTCGAGGGCCCGATTATTGTGTGTTTTAGAGGTTTACCTCCTCCAACACACCCGATTCAATTATCTGGATCGTTATCAGGCTTAGTTAGTCCAGACCAACGAAATGGAATGTTACATATTTTTAGCGCATTAAGGTCACGTTTCAGATGTTTCGCAAATGTAAACACGGTGATATCGGATATGATTCACTTGAAAATGCATGTAAATGTAAAACTTGTGGTCCCAAGTTCGAATAGTGCAAATGCCATGTACTGTAAATCCAGCCTGGGGGGTCTAGATCAAGCGTAATTAATGAAGTGATCACTAGGTGCGTATTAATCGTTTACTTGGCAATCGTGATAACGGCTAAGTCCATCTGGGTTTGCGTGCGAGTGAGTCAAGTCCACCTTAAATAGGAGACAGAAGATATTAAAGGATAATAACCTATCCCCAGATTGCACTTAACACTGATCAAACGCCTCTCGCAACCTTTTTTCTTGTGACACATTTGTTCAGACAGGATGCGTTGCACACCAATTCCTCCGAGGGTGCTTGCTTCGCTATCAACACGGCACTCTCTTGTATGTGACGGCTTACTCTTCTTAGTTGTTGCTGGTGATTCTTGTCATGTCCTTAAGAACCTGCCCAAAGGGAGGAAGCAAGCGGGATAAGTTGTTATTGATGCTTCCTTACAAATAGCAGCAAGTTAAAAGTTATGTCTTCCGGTTTTCACTTAAATCGGTTGTAATAGCTTTTGAATGAAATGGTTTATTTGATCTACCACTTCCAACGCTTATGGGAGAACCATTCCCTAATTAATCTTTAAATGTTTTCCTGGATGTACACTGAGAGAGGGGCTATTTTTCAAATGTATTTACAAGATCCTTTCATATTGCCAAGCCAGCTTTTCATTCATTTATGAACACGTTTTCACGTAAAATGCCGATCTGGCATTCCAGCATGAACGGGACCAACAGAAAATTGTGTACATAATGTCCAAATATGGCCGATTAAATCTTTTTTTCACTAACCATGGTATTGGTCCGCCACAACGTTGTCTGTTATTTAATTTAATTAGTTTAAAGTGTTGAAAACGACTAACTCAGCAGTCCATCTTTTCCCTCACTCCTTGGCATAGCTCCAGTCATATGTGGTCATTAGTTTTCTTGGAACCTTCAGTCTTTGTACAATGTGTTTTCCTTGCTAAACATCGCTGCCTTCCGTGTACCCTTCAGCTCTGTGCTGCACCTGTTGAGACTGTTGACATTTAGCCTCAATTTAGAGCAGACGCTTGGCTCAAAGGGAAAAGTACTGTTCAGAGTTGAACCATTGCATTCCTTCAGTTCCACATGACTGCTACTGCCTCAAAGTCCAAAAAGCATTGTCGAACTAACCTTCACTCGTAATAGCGAGGACTGGATTGCACGCTCTTGTGTGTTTTCGAGCATTACCAACTGAACTCTTAACATGAAAAAGCGTTTCCGCAGCGACTAGAAACTTCTGCCTTGAACCGTCCGACCTCATATTTGTCACGTTCTGTCAGAAGGCACACCGTGACCTTGCCTTAGTTGACATATGCACACTGGAAGCTCTCAAGATTGTAGTTGACTTTGTGGCCAAGGATGGTATGTGAAGAAAAAAAGTTGCCGTATGCTCTTGTGCTTTTATATTTGAACCACCCTGTCCATGTCCCGCCTCGAATATGCCGAGTCTCCTTTCAGTCTGTGTCCCCTAATGGTCCATAAGCAAAACAGCCACGGTGGAATAATGGCCTGGGCGCAGAAACTAGGCCCTTCCCCCTTATGTGGAAAAAGGGAAAACGAGAGTGGAATATTGAACTTTTCTGTGCGTGCGTGCCTGCGTGCGTGTTAAAGAGCAGTGCCATGGTAACAGCTCTCTGTAGAGTAGAAAGCAAGTGGGTGGCACTCGGCTCCGAGTGTCTCTCCTTGGCGCACCACGACTCAATCCAAAATCACGTCAGGGCGCCACCGCCACAATGCATTGTGGCGCATACAATAGTGAAAAATGGCTGTGATCAGTGGCGCTGCTTTGGATTGATTTGGGCGATAATTGCTACAATTAAAGATTGAGTGGGTGAAATGCGCCTATTCTTGACAGCGTACGAATTTTACACAGCCGCCAACGCGATGTGTCTTTACAGCCTCAACTGATGCCGAGGCTCTCAATTTGAAAAAAAAAATTCCTCAATTCTTAAGTCTTAAAAGGAATCTCGACTGTAAACGCCGCCATTGTTATTTACGTCGCAATGCCTATGTGAAATGCTACCAAGAAAGCAAGGTAAGCCTCTGTAGCGTTCCTAAAGGGACGATCAAAACTCTTGAATGTGTCTGGTCAATGACGAGAGCACGGCATGGAGATGGGTGACTCTCCCGATCGCATACTACGAATCTTAACTTGCTTTCTTTATAAGCGTTTCACATTGCTCGGCAGAGAGCTAGCCGCCATGCTACGTCACTACGCACTGAATGCGTTGCGACATAAATAACAATAGCGGCGTACGTCCAAATAAAGTTTCTAGAAAATGTATTAAACTGAAAAGTATTTTTGAAAAATTTATCTCATAGTTATGTTAGTAACAACCAAATAAATAATATAGAGCAAACTTATCATGACAGTCGGGGTTCCTTTTTAATAATAAATAAAGCACAATGATAAAAATCAGGTCTTAATCGGTTCAATCAAACTTTATTTATATAGCACCTTTCATACATTAAAATGCAACTCAAGGTGCTAAACAATTAAAACCTCCATTACACAATCTCCCCACCCCCCAACACAAAAAACATGGCAGGCCACAGAGAAACCATGTGAGGAAACGCACCCAGGAAACACTGGAGCTAAAAACTAAAAGACAACAAAATAAAAACAATTAAAAGCCAAAAGAAAACAGAGTAAAAGGCAAAAACAAAGCTAAAAGGCAATATGAAATAAATAAATAAAAGGGGTTAAAAAGATCATTTAAATGGCTAACTAAAACAAGTGTGTCTTGAGCCTCCTCTTAAAAATATCAATAGTCTCTGCAGACCTGATGCCCTCCGGCATAGGTGAGGACCATAGTGGTTAAAAACAACCTCATCGTGTGTTTTGGTCCTCACCCATGGAACAGTTAAAAGGCCGCTGCCAGAGGACCTCAGGATCCGCGACGGTTGATACAATAAAAGCAGGTCAGATAAAGACCGTTAAGACATTTAAAGACTAAATTAAACTAAGTTAGCTTTTTTATTTTCATATGTCAACTTTCTTAGCTTCGTCATCAAGTTTTGAAGCATTTTTTACTTTTAACCATGCCAGTGGACTACCATGTTTTGTAAAGTTTTGAATTGAAACGTCACCTCTCAGTTAAATCTACAACTACAATTTGCCACTCTGTTCTTAAGTGCTGCCTTAGACAGCTATTGTTACCCGTGCACTATTCTCAGCAAAACCAATGAGTTCTCCATAAATAATGATGGCATTCTTAACTCCGGCTTCACCTGTCTCTCAAATTTTGACCTGTTCGTTTTTCACTGGTATTAATTGCTGCGGGGCATAGCTTTTTTTTTTTTTTTTTGTCTCGGTTAAGTGAGTGTTCTACTAAAGAAGGGTGTCGTTTCAAAGCAAACGCTTAATAGCTGACTAAAGGAGCGCTCCTGTCATCCCGCCTCTCTTCACAGGACCATGTCCTCCTCTGATGCGTGAGTCGCCGCCGCCGTGGCGCTCCGGCACACCCACGCTGTCACATTCACTCACGCGTCTATCTCTTTCCAGGAGGAGCAGAATAGAGGAAAGCCAAACTGGGAACACCTCAACGAAGACCTTCATGTCCTGATCACAGTGGAAGACACGCAGACCAGAGCCGAGATCAAGATGAGGAGAGCCGTGGAGGAGGTGAAGAAGCTCCTCGTACCAGCTGTAAGTACACGTGTGTTTCCTGGGCCCGTTCGGTTCGATAAAGATCAAGACCTGTGGGTCAAGGTGGCACAATGCTGGATTGAAACCCGCTTCTATTCTTCGCTATCTTGGTCTGAAAAACAGAGCTACATATGGTACACCGCTCACTGTTAGCATCCTGTTTATGAGCGTACATAGACCACGGGAACAGCTTGGCCGAGTGCTGGGGGGAAAAGAAAAGAAAAACACCTAGCGGCATTCACCCACTGTGTCTGCCACATTCCATCTCCGCTTCCCCTGATAGTTGCTGCCGCTATTGTGGCGAATGGCGAGTGTTTTCCATGTTGACTGTGGTGACCAGGTGGACGGGGCAGCTTGAAGGCCCAGATTTCTCATCAGGTGGCAGCACATAGTGGCGTGGTGGTCGTGGGAGGCTGGAGGCCAGTGAGTGCCAGGATGACTGGGTTAATGTGGTGAAGAAATGTGGATTTTAGATATTCTGTTTTTGTTTTGTTTTTTAGGAAGGCTAAGGCTTAAAATGTGTATAGAACATGTTGTTGTTTTTTTTTAACAACATGAGAGGCACATGACGGGCGGGGCCTGTATATTGGATTCATAGTCACCGTCTGTCATTTTAAACAGTACACAGGGATGTGATTTTTCCGCTAATTCGCGGAATTCCGCTGTTTTATCCCCACAACCCCCCCCCCCCAAAAAAAATTCCGATTTTTTTTTTTTTCTCATTGTGTATGCACATGACTCCGACAGATAACATCTTCTGCTATAACAAAGACATTTGTGGTATGCTCTAATATGAGTTACTTTTCATTTGGTCATGATACAATTATTTGTTCATGAAATTTGAACTCTTCAACATTATTTATGTGTTAACTTAGTAATCACATTAGTTAGATATGATGATATTCTCAGTGATAGTTTTTAAAAGCAAAGGCAGTCCAATGTTTTTGAATGTGACTGATTTTGAGTTGACTAAAACTGCCATTTTATATGGGATAGTTCAATATACATTGAAAATTTATGCTGTTGTTTTGTCTATTTCTTTGTCATGTGAGTGCATTGAAAGTACTTAAAAACACGGAAAACCCATGAGCTCCGGGGGGCTTCGCCCTTCGCCCTGGACCTAGCTGGGTGCCAGTGGCCCCCAGACCCCCGGCTAAATTTTCAGATAATTTCACTTTGGTCAAATCACATCCCTGAGTACAGTAACAGATTGGTACTCGTACTGGCAGATACTCAAAATCAAATGTGTAAAATATAATGAATAAAAAAAATCTTAATGCAAAAGGCATAATGTGAAGCTTAGCTTCTTAATATTCTTAATAGTTGCTTTTTGTCTGGGTTCATTCTTTGTCGCACCATCACAAAGACGTTCGCCAGACGTTTTAATGCTTGCAAAACGTTTTTCTTGTCGGCCAGAAATTTTGAACAGCCGGCAAGCAAACTCACTAAAGCTGTTAGTGAACGTCTGTGACGGTTTGCGACCTTGAACGAACCCTGACCATAAAAACAAATAAAAAAACATTAGCTACTTGCACACACCCTTTGCGAGCCTTCACTTTTCAGTGAGATACGGGCTTTACTGCAGAATTTTCAGACATATTTTTCCAGATCGTTTTTGTCACATTCAGTCTTTTATTTGGATCACAATCAAGTTTTGTGCGTTAGTAAATAATCTTCTTGTTTCTCTTCATTATAAAGACAGATTATAAAATCATTCAAGCCGACCTTATTATTGCAACCAATGGTACATACACTTACTGTACTCTGTGATAACACAATCGAAGGATGCCTTTTAAGATATATTGTGCATGCCTACACCTTTACAGTTATGTTGGATAATTAATTGCCTCGATTTTGTGAAACCTTTACTAGGAAACCGCTACTATTGTTTTCTGCTTCAGTACACAAAAGCTGCTGTGGCGTTGAAGCATCCTGTCCGGAATGTTAGTTTATCCCCTCCCCTTAGCCCTGCCAGCGTGGAAGTCACCCCGTGCGCTTTTTCTTGTCAGGACTCCTTGTCTGCATCCCGACCGCCAGTTATTTCTTTAGGCACTTGTTTTGTTTCCTCAGCGTGTGTATGCACACACAAGATGTTGACACGGTTGAACATTGTCGCGCGAGCACACTATCAAATGTGTGTGTGTGTGTCGCCACAACCCTCAGAATGAAGCCATCCTCTGCGCTGACAGTTGACTACTGTATGAGTCACCACAAACGCACACATACTGTAGTCACGTGTATGAACAACACACACACACACACACACACACACACATGAAGAGCCCCCGTTGGTGACCCTGTAAGTCAATGACAGCTCTCTAAAGCTAATACTCATCTGGATGGAGTGTGACAAGAATTGCAGGCATTTTTCTGAAAAATGTTCCTTTTTTATTATGGAACTTGACAAAGGCATTCAAGATGTTTGGTCATTCATCAGCAGAACTGTTTGGTAGGTTAAGAGCTTAGATTCATTGAAATATTGGAATAAAATTTGACTTTAATATATTTTTTTCCCCAATATGGTCACAAAATATGTTCAATATATTTTAATGTAAAGCTATTTAAAAAAAATATATTTGGGGGATTTAAAACCTGAATGAAATCTTTCATTTGCAAATCTTTTTGGACCATTAAAGCTTTCTAAATTTAAAGTATATTTTCCCAAATTAAATAAAACATTTAACAAATTGTCAAACATTAAGATTTAAGGATAACATTAGTGTGGTAGTACAGAACAAAATGACAAGTATGCAAACGATGTGAAGAGTCAAGTAGTGCAGTCCCTTTTGGAAAATATCCTATGATTTACGGTGTACGATTATATAGGCCAAACAGTACTGTACATGGTGCATTTGAAGTTGTTTTTTTTTATATATATATATATGCAAGGATGTGATTTTTCCGCTAATTCGCGGAATTCCGCTTTTTTTATCTCCAAAAATAAAAAATTTAAAATTTCCGATTTCGTCTCTACAGCATTCCATTTTAGTGTTTCCGTAACTGAAATGAAACGGATCTTGCGATTGGCTGAAGTGAAACGGATCTTGCGATTGGCTGAAGTGAAACGGATCTTGCGATTGGCTGAAGTCTCCGTGTTGACCAATAAACGCGCTTGTTATAAAGGCATAGGAGTATGCCATTGTTCATTTCTCACACGTTTTTGCCGGGTGTTTAAAGAAAGATGTCCGTGATCGAACGCAAAGATGCTCCGCGAGTTAAGGAAATTGACAAGATCGTAAAAAACAACTTTCGATGGGACTGGTTAGAGAAGGATATATCTACAAATGTTGGAAAGAAGACTGTGACGAATTTGTTCAGTGACTTTATTCGGAAGATCGATCGTGCCGGGAAAGCGCTTCGCATTTGGTGCCATGATACCATTGACTATGGTGGGAGAGGTTTCAAAGCTCTTGAAAGTCACGCAAAGAGCAAAAAGCACGTGAAAGAACTCCAGTCGCTGGAAGTTTCGGTGCCCAAACGAAAACTCCAAAACTTTACGGCCTCCATCCCTTATTGACATCACAATCGGAAGCGGTAATAGAGAGACGTGATCCACCCCAACAACCTGTACCAGTTGCTGATAAGAGTCGTGAATTTTGAGGTAGGTGGTAAACTTTTCAAATTAATTTGACAGTTTTCCCCTTTTTTTCGAAAATATTAGAACGTAATAATGATCATGTTTCAATATGTTGATATGCGGCCCCCAGACCCCCGGCTAAATTTTCAGATAATTTCACTTTGGTCAAATCACATCCCTGTATATGGCTTTTAACAATATACTAAAACCATAAACATGTCTGAGAAATCCATATTAAAAGTATGTGATTGGCTTTTAATGCATATTACCACAGCTGACACTTTGTCAAATGTAAAGGTCAATTGCTCTTTAATTAAACCAGAATAAGTGTCTTCGGTATATATCCTTGTTTGTCCGCTTGGTGTGTTTTATCTCCGCTTGAACCCCCGCCCGGGGTTACCACATTTTTGCCGTGTCAGTTCACACACATCACGAGTGGGTGGGTGGGCTGTCGTACTGGCTGGCAGTAATGCCCCCTTTCACGCCGAACTGAATTGGATTTAAGTGCAGCTTTGGTGCATAGGCATTGTACTAATGAAGGGCATCTTCCCCACATCTGGCGGTGTAAAAATCCCCTTTAGGAAAATCACACAGGAAACAAAATGAGGCCGTGCTTTTATTCCCTTTCAGTAAACATGCTTTAGGGAACAACAAAAATTACATTGCTCTTCTGTTTCCCTTTAGTTTTCTAGTTGCTGCTTCAGCCATAAATTAAGACGGAATCAGAAAGAAATGTCAAATGGTTAGGTACCCTTTAAGGAGGAATTAACACACTGCACTCTGGGTTGTAGGAAAGGGGCATTGGTACTGTAGTGGTTCGCACATCAGCCATTAATTCCATTTTTTTTTTAAATATATTTAATAAGTAAAATAATTAAGGTGAGAACATTTCACACTAAATGTGTAAGACGGCTGCGATCGCCAACTCAAGGTTACGTTACGTTAATCAATAAAGCCTACCACTGCTAGTTAGAATGCATTGTAACGACACAGCCAGCAAATAAGCAAGTCGTAAGCTCACTCGTACATGAGCTACAAATGAGGCCACAACTCCTCAAGTCACTCAACATGCCGACAGGCTAGTGCCGGGTGAGCCAGCTGCCAGCCAGCCAGCACTGCGCTCTCATTCGCTGATGCCAACGTCACTCACCAGGCCATGCCCCGCCTTTTAAACCCACCCACACAAACACACAAAGTTACAGATATAACTATTCAACAAGAATATTGTGACCAATCAGATTACATTAGAACGACAGACACTGTCAATCAATTTCATGTTATTAACTCATTCACTGCCATTGACGGCTATAGACGTCAAAAATTAAATTGAACTATTTCTATTAGCTTCACTTTTTTTGGTGTTACAACCTAGATTTTTTTTATTGTGCATTTAAAACGGATATAAAATAATAATAAAAATAATTTAAAAAAATTAATCATCTGACACCCCTAATTTTTAATAATCTTTCCTTTTCTTTTTCTTTTTATTAGGGGCATCAGGCAATTATTATTATTTTAATTGTAATTAATCACATGACTTCACAAGTTAACTCAAGATTAATCATGAATTTTATATCTGTTCTAAATGTACAGTAAAAAAAAAAAAAGGTTTTCATACTCTTGTTAACAAAAGTGGGAAAAAATGTCAAACTAATAGAAATAGTTCAAATGAATTTTAGACGTCTATAGCCGTCAATGGCAGTGAATGAGTTAGAGCCTCACCTGTGTCCTCAGTCGTGGTCTTTTGCTCCCTCGGTCCTGTGAACTTTTGAACCTCCACCCCACATTAACCTGAAGCCGGGATAACGTCTGTGAGATGAGAAAGACTTGGGGGGGGGGTTAGTCAGAGATGGCTGGGAGAGCATGAAAGGGCTTCTCTTTCAAGTGTGGATTTCATCTGTTGATCCTGCCCTCACACACACACATTCAACCATCCGCACTCTCAACCCGCATCCCCGTACGTGCACACAGACACACACTCTTACCCACTAGACTAAATTGCACTGCTCATCACTTGAGTCTTTGGTTGAGGACCTCAAACCGAGCAGAGGCACTCTGCACTTTGGGTAACCTCCACTCACATGCTTCTATAAAACAACAAGACAGACTCCAAGCTTACCTTACACCTAAATTTGATCTAATGGGAGCTTGAGGCGGCCTGGTGGACTCGTCGTGAGCCTCACAGTTGAGGTTTTATAGGTTCACATGTGGCCTTCCAGTGTGGCGTTTTCGTGATCTTATTTGAGCCCATGAGGTTTCCGCCCAACAGCGATGACATTACCAGTGTTGACGGTCTTACAAGTGTAAAAATGTGTTAGCTATCATTGATAATAATGATATTGTAAATTTACTATGGAGCGTTTATAATTTGATGCTAACGACTGCCATTTAAAGTCTGATCCCAAGATTTTTGGGGCATTTACAAGCAGGCCCTTATTCTCATGGTCACATGGGTTTTTAGGTTTCGGTTTTAGGTCTTCCACTACAGACGCTCCCCACCTTACGAACGAGTTACGTTCCGGACGATCGTTCGTAAGGTGAATTTGTTCGTAAGTTGCTTCAGTGCTATATTTTGTATTATAATTTATGTTTAAAGCCTATATAAGTATATTGAAGGTTTATATAAGCATGTTTAAGGCTTGTACAAGTAACCTGCATTGGTTTGTACTGAAAAAAACTTTTAATAAAATGGAGAGAATACGTACAGTACTGTAAAGTACTACGTATGCTAGAGAGAGAGAGCGAGACACACACACACAGTATGTACATGTACGTAATAAGATAAATAAAATGAAGTTTAACTTACTTTTGGAAGATGTACTCGATGCTTAAGGAGATGATGGAGGAGGAGGAAGAGGAGGATTTTATATCATGTCGCTGGAATCGGCTTCAAAAGTTATTTCCTGTATGGATCGAGATGCTTCAAAAGTTATTTCCTGCTTCATGGGGACCGGCGTTTCTTCCTCCTCCTCCTCGCCACGTTGCTCAGCCTCCAATGAGCTCTCACAGCGCCAATCGTCGGTATTAGCGGCGGAAAGAAGCACTACGCGCAATACAAAATCTAACTTACAGCATTTCTTTCCGAACATTTTTCGACATACTGTACGCGCAGAAATGTTCGTATGTACCGTTGTTCGTAACTCGAATGTTTGTAAGTAGGGGAGCGTCTGTATATTAAAAAAAAAAATTGTGATAGAAGTGCTCTGCTCCTAATGGTAAAATGCTAAAATAAAACATAAAACCCATTGGCACGCAAACTAGAAATATTGCATTCTACCAAAACCGAAATAATCAATGTGTGCCAATGGCGCTTGCATTTTGTTCACGTCTAATGTTGATATGATGAATAAAGCATATCATTTGCTTTGTAAAAGGAACAGAGAATAAATCCCTAAATGTAAATATAAACATGTTGCCCTGGAGACAATTTCACAGTGCGGCATATTTTGCTCACTGACAGATTAAATTGTTACGCTGTGGGGATAAATAGGCGTCGTTTGGAATTTCAAGTGCTTCAATATGCGTCATTGTCTTAGTTTAAGGTATAAATGGGAGTTTGTGATTGTCGGTATTCTGGAGTAGTACTTGTATATGTATAGCATTTATTAGCATCACAGACATGGTCTCAGGAAGTAAATAATGCAGAAGGAATAGCGCCCCGTTTAGACGGACAAGTCCGCACGGAATATTTCTCTTCAATAATCACGTGTTTTGTCTTTATTCTGTTTCAACTCTCATTCTCTCCTCCTCCTCCTCTGTCAGCGGTGTATGACAAATGAGTACAAAACACCATCTGGCCGCATCCATCCATGTGTGCCTCCCCAGTTAATGAGGTTTATTTTCTTAGGTTCAAGCCATCACTGTCATTCTCCTTTATTTACTCTTAATGTACCTCGTGCATGATATTTATTGTGTATTATCCGTGGGCGGGGGGGGGGGGTGCCATCAGGCTCAATTGAAGCTACAGAATTTGCTTATCCTAATTCAATTTAAAGACGCTATTTTATACACTACAGTGTAATTGATCTACCGTCAACATTTTTGCTTGTTTGATGATAAATGATGATGATGATGGGAAATCCTTGGGAAAGGCTCTCTCGCTCGTTATCTATAACCCAACGGGATGCAATTTAGTGAAAGCTAGGCTATATACTGTACATTTGGCAGTACCTTTCCAAAAAATGCAATGAATCATAGGAAACCCGCAGCAAAGCATTGTTAATCTTGCAAACTCTTCATAGCCGTCAAATGGCTGACCGATTTGTGCATTGTACTGCCTTAAAATGGACTTCATGTAGCTGGTTAGGCCTTAGCTGTCTATTCTCTATGAGAAATTATTAGGGATGTTCGACAGCCTTTTTTTTTTTTTTTTTTTGACCAATACCGTCACTTTTTGAGAACCAATACATCTGGTACTTCTGATGAATAAAATGTCATTTAGCACAATGATTTAAAAACAAAAGGTAGATGTTAACATCCATCCATCAATTTTCGATAGCACTTAGCGTTAAGCCGGACTCTAGCTGCGCTAAGGTAGATGTGCTCAATTGCAAACAATTGTACATTTATGTTCAGAAGGATCTTCTGGTTTAGTAAGTGTGACAGCAGCTGCCGTATTAGTCAGAAAACCTTGTGTACTGCATACTGTCATGTTTGCGCTATTCAGTCTTGGCAAGGAATAAACTAAAAGGACAACTCTTAGTGTTCCCCTTTTTTTTTTTTTTACAGTCACATAGACCACATTACATTCCATTTTAATATCCCCTTTTAATGAATATAAAGAACAAAAGTGGAGTAAGGCTGTGGATTGGTGTTTTTCTGCCAACTTGGCAGCACGTTTCCCTCCAGACTGTTATTACCTTCATCAGGCTAATAAAAGAGTTGCGCTGGATCATATTAACCTGAGGTGATTTGCACCTCCCAGGATAGCAACAGGCCTGTACGGGTACGGCGCATCACATTACATTACAGCACAGTACGTGTGCGTGTGTGTGTGTTAATCATGCTTTTAATTTGCCTTCTTGACTCTGCGCCCTCTCCATGAGATGCAACGTTCCTCCTTTTCATACTTGACAAGGCGTAGTCGCGATGACGTCCTTGTGTGTAATCGTTTTAGCGGCGCTATGATGCTCATTTATCCAGCCTTCATATTTGCGGTCGTATATGAGATGAGCAATATCTTGAAGTATGCTATGGGGATGGAAACAGAATGTTAGACACCACAAGATTGGCCACAAATTGTTGCACTGGAACCTCCAAGTTGTTGTCATTTACAACAAATGCTCCCATAGGAAATGTAGTAATTTGTTGCAGGCTCAAGTTGTCACTATTGTTCAAATGTAAGGCAATGTTTAAAAAACATTTAGCATTCCTGTCAGACAAGTTTATGGAGCATTTAACCGCTGAATAATAAAACTTATATTGATGAATTGACCTCTTAAGAAATATTTCTTGTGCATATTTCACAATAGATCCTGTTCAAGTTCTATCATCACACTTTTCCTTTGTGCCAGTTGTGTGGCCAACCTGGGGCCCTTTAAGTTTGCAGGCTCCACTTTATTAGCATTTGTGACAATTCAAGTTTGCCAGCATAGGTGTAAAATTTAAAAGGTAAGCATGTGAGTAGTGTTTGGTGATTTTTTTTTTTTTTTAACCAATACCCAGAATTAAGAACAAATACCCAAGAGTGCATTTTTAATCGTTTCAGCCAAGAGTATTTGGCCAGCCCTTAATACAGGTATACCTGGGCGACCTGCCCAACACATTTATTTGTACAATAGGTAAAACAAATCACAAAAAAAACACAATACCAACTACTTAAAAAAAAAGAGAGAGAGAGAGATTATTAGTTGCATGTATGCCAATGCCTTGTTGCCAGCACGCATCCAACAGGAGGGACTTGATCAGGTCTTGGCTGAAGGAATCTTTCTGCCATTTCCTCCCACCACACTCTCCATCTGCCCATCCCTGCTTGTATCGAGCTTTAATGGCCTCCTGTGGGGCAGCCAGGTGGCTCCCGTCCTTAGGAAACAGAACCCCTGTGGAGATAACTCTGACCCCCGTTACAATTGAAATATGAGTACATTTAGACACTGTGCTTTATTATGCAAATTTTGTATCGAAAATCTACATTTACTGCAAACACAAGCAGATTGTAACAATTCGTAAGCATCTATAGCATCATGTATTGATGTCACTCCAGCACAATTATTTATTCAGTGATTAAGCAAACCCAAACTGTTAATACTTCCTCTCTCTTGCTCTCTCTCCTTGTTTTACCTTGAGCTCTCATTTGGTAGCAAATTGATCTTTTCCATCAGGTATCCACAGGAATTAGTCCAGCTTCTTTTTTCCATTTCTTTCAGGTTTTTCAAGTCAGCTACAATTCCTCTAGTGAAACATGTGTCGTGTGTACACAAAACCTCAATACCAGTGGCAAAATTTACCTTCGCTTGCCACACTCTCCTGTTATTTTAGTTTCCCTCAACCACAACGTTCCTAATCCACCTGGCCTGGTTATCCTTCAGAGGCCTCCTCAAGTGGCCCAATACAATCGTCAGTTAGTAGAAACCGGTAACGAGACTTGGCTGTTTTAATCTGCTATGGGTCCCCCAGTGGTCATGTGCGGAGGACCCGAGCGCCTCCTGGCCAATCTTTGTGCCTTGCTTTGAAGCTCCTCCTAATCCCTTTTACTGAGTCAACGAAATGCTGAAGACTGTGTTTGTGAGCATATATATATATATATATATATATATAAATGTTCGTGCCTTCATTGTGTTAGAGCCATAATTAGCACCATTCATCACAAAGGGCACAGCAATAGGCATATCTTTGGTCCAGATGTCTGTTCAAGGGTAGCTTGTTTCAGCAAGGCCAAGCTCTAACATCTGCAATGTGTAAACACACACATGCAAGCGTACTTTGATCTTTGCACCCCCAGTAACCGTGTTTACCAGTGTTCACGCACGGAAATGGGATTGAGGCGAGCTTAGCATTGGATGACCTCCTACAGTAAATCAAAGTTTCTTTCTAAAAGATGATGAAGTCTGGCCACCTCCAACATTGATGGCCTCATAGAAATATAAGATTTTACCTTACTTTACCATCTTCCTTTATAAATTCAACATGTTTCTAAACCTATTCTGGTCCTTGACGTCCTTGGTTTACACTCACAATAGTGCAGCATTTAACCATGACTCATGAGAGTCACTGATGTTTGTCAGTGTCAAACAGAGAAAAGTGTATTCTTAAAACTCACGAATGTTCAAATCGTTGAGTTGTATGTGTTTAGTGTTTCGTTTTTTTAAATCAAAGGTTAAATTTATTGTGTTTTAGGTTGTGTGAATATGATAATGATCTGAACAGAAGATGTCAAAGTGCTGCCTCGTCTCCACTTTTTATTTTGCATTTAGAGCGTTTTTATCAGAGAAAATCTGCATGTATACAGAGACGCAAGAGTGTGTGGAATTTTATTTTATGTCCGTGCACCTGTGTATATTCTCCCTTCATCTTGATCTGTGTTCTAACTCAACGATCTGTGCCGCAAAAAAACAAAATTGTGATGACTAGCCAAAAAACCTAAAAATCTCAAAAAAATTGTTGGAAGGACTGTTGTTGTGTTATTGAAGCAGCCAGAGCGGCTTAAAGGGCGGACGGACAGACGGATATAGTTAGACATGTTTTTTGCTTCCCTGCACTGGCACAAATATGTGACATAATCGTGTACGTGACGTGAGCAGAGTTTTGTGCCGTGTATATGGGAATGCAACGGCGGAGCGTAATCAACTTTTCCACTCTGGGGGGCGGTTTCAAATTTTTCTTATTCAAGCCCCCAAAACGCAGACGTCCAAACAAGAGCCCTTATTGAAACCATGTGTCACTAAGCGTCTCATGAAAGTGTCTAAAAAAAATTGGTAGCCAAGACTTTCTTGAATTTGATAGTACATGACCAGGCAGGTTCCGAGTCCCACTTCCTGCCAGAGGTACTTTTCATTTCTGTCCTTCGCTAAAGCTGCGGTGATCATCTCTGAGTCAGGATCTCAGAATCTGATGCAAATCCTCTGCCAGTATTTAAAGCTCCCCCCAAATCATCCCTAGCCAAATCCCCTCAAGATATTCCCCGCTCGATTGGAGGGCATTAAAGGATCGCGAGTGACAGAACAATACACCGTCTGGCAGCCTGGTCGAATAAGGGATAAATGCGAAGGGAGAGGAGAGAAAGAATCAGTGAGCGGATGAGGGTACAAATTTGGCGTAAGGGCTGGAAGGGGTCAACAGGGAACAAGAGTCGAGGGACAGATGCTTGCTTGTTGTACAACTACATCATCCTGCCTGCACTTAGTCTGCTACGTCATCCGTCCAAACTGATGCAGTTCCACCAGCTGGAATAATCGCGCTGTTAAATCTGTATATATTTTTCAAGGTTATTTATGTGGACTCTAATCCAGTCTTAATGCTGTTATGTTACATGAAATGCCAGCCCGCTTTGCGAATAAACATCACTCAGAATTTCTGCTTTTCCTCTTTTAGTTGCTCAGAATATTTTTGACAAAAGACACTTCTAAGTCTATTTTTGCAAACAAAACTGCAGAAGGCTAAAGCAAGGCACTTCAAATAGCTGAATGCTTCTACATCAGACTGATCTTTTGCTCTAAGCCTTGGACCTGGTAAGCTTTGTAATGCAGCAGGAAGTAAAGTATTAGCATGAGAGCTAACTCCTGAATTTCAACAGTACTTCACTAAGCCGCTTGATTGACTGTAATGGGGAGGAGCAGCTGCAAAGTGTTTGTAATAATCTGACTGGAGTCAGGTTTGCGTATATGCTAATGAGCGATGGTGTTGGCGCTTTAGCATGACTAATGGCGCTCGTCGCTAACGGAGCTGTCTCGGACTGAGGATGCGAGCCAAAGGTGCAAAGGGGAAATGAAGAGACTTTGCTGGGAATGTTTTGAAGGAAGTCACGGCCGAGCTTTGCCAGCGATTGCATTGACTTGGGCATTTGGGAAAATAATCATTCTGTCAATTCTGTTAGCTTTAATGGCGTATTCTCGCACTGACTCTTGAAGGGTGCATTTAGTATGACAAGAAACCATGTCGGTGTCATGCGATAATGCATGTTGTCTGTTAATCTGTGTGTTAATTGTGTGTTAAAATGTCCTTGAACGGGACGGTAATCCCCCAGCTGCTGGTAGCCAACGCCAATTCATGTGTGGATGTGAATAATTAAATGAGACATAATAGAACAATCAATTAAGAATTTTGTGGATTGTTTGAAATTGGTTGTTGATTAATTGCGTTTTGAAGCCATGGAGGCAATTTGGAGTGCACTACTTGCCTGTAAGGAAACAGGCGCTATTGATCAACAAAGTAAAGTTGAGCTACACACTCTAATTTAAACTTCAGGTGTCCTTTGTTTATGATGATACCAACATTAGCTGTAGGACGTCTCAATGACAATGTCTTGCTGATGGGATTCCGCTTTTTTTGCACTTTGGTTTAAATGCAAGTTTGATTTCAAAAAATGAGGGTCTGGTTTGTAGACACTTCCGGTTTCTGTTTCTAAACCAAGACATCCCGCAATTTTGCTTCAGCCGCCCCAAATTGATTAGCCTCGTTTTGTTTATTTTGGTGTTGAGATGTTTTGAGGCTCATTACA
Organism: Vanacampus margaritifer; assembly: GCF_051991255.1. Classification (NCBI taxonomy): domain Eukaryota; kingdom Metazoa; phylum Chordata; class Actinopteri; order Syngnathiformes; family Syngnathidae; genus Vanacampus; species Vanacampus margaritifer. The sequence goes on from NC_135432.1 coordinate 61,085,362, forward strand.
AGTCCTCATTTCTTCTTCCTCCCCTTTAGCACGCCACTTTTCCTGTCGAGTGTGGAATTGTTGATTAGTCATCTTGGCAGTGTGGTGGCAGTAATCATTTTCCTCCAGATGTTAGTTTGAGAAGAAACCAAACAGAAATGGGAAACCGGTTTGTGTGTGTGTGAGGAGGGGGTCGGGAGTAAAAACAGCTGCTGCCGCTACCGGTTCCACCCTTCAACAGCTCATGAAGTCATCCACTCCTCCCTCCTGTATGATCGTCCCTCCCCGCTCATTCCCACATTCCACCTCACTCCGAATCCCAGGAGGCACTCGGGGGCATGCTGTGTTTACCTCTGAGGTAATTGTGCTGGTTTGGAGAGGCTGACCCTATCCCTGTTCAGGCCCGAGATTCCGTGCATGCGGTCAAGTGTGTGTGGATTTGCAGTGACTGGCAGCGAGGCCAATGATGGAAAGCAAGCATCAGCCAGTGTCAGCCCACGAGGGAGCAGACAAATTGGTTTTCACTGCGCTGTCTCGTACTCTCTCCAGGTATCTCCCTCCTCCTGCATCGTCTCCTCCATCATTTACACTTTCTCAATGTTTTTCTATTCCCGCAAAGGCGTCTCTCTGCACACCCGTTATTTAATCTCTCCAAGCTGTGTCGCCGTATGGAACGGCTGTTTTGAGTTTTGTGAGAAAATACACCCACCTTGCATCTTTGGTCTCTTGTAGAAAAAGACACCGCGACTTAATAAACACTCAGAAGACAGTCAGACAATCTGTTGCGTTTTGTTGCAGAGATGCCAAGTGTTCCATTTCTATGTATTTTGTTCGGGCAGTTGTCATATGGTCCACAGTTACAGATAAGTTGGAAAATTTCTGGACTGTTTGCGTACTAAGTTCACTTGGGCCTAGAGTGGTACGAGAAAGAAAACTAAAAACATAAGCTAATTGCTTACTTTGTTTCCATAAACCAAGTGCTGAGAACTTTGAGCAGATGACTGAAAATAAAGGTATGGTTCCGTATTTGATCACATGATCAGTATTTCGCTTGGGATCAGAAGGATATCTCTATTGAAACATTCAAAAAGCACCGGAACTTTCCATACCTTGAACCAAAACGTGTAGCCATCAAAATATGAACTACACTGGTTTGAATATATGATGCAAGCCCAGACCGTGCCTGTAAAATCCATTATTTTTCCACAGGAATTCCTGGTGAATACTCCGCTTTGGCCGTTGTATCAGAGCTTTCAGACGGGTTTATAAATGGTGATACTGGAAATCAAATCAGAGATCATGTCCTCATCAGTTTGCTCTACGGAGGCGCACACTTTGGCGTCAATATTGCTTTTCCTTGAGCTAGTGTAAAGGCAAAGACCGATAAATGCCAGGCTCTGATGTGGCAGCTTTCCAGGATCTCATTGTGAAAAAGGTTTTTTTTGTTAGCCATAAACGTGAACCTCACCAAAAATTCCGGGCAAGTCCAGATGCCAACATGATGATGTCAACAGGGAGACGAATGATTCTGGTGTCAATTCAATACAATAAGCGTGACATGAATGGTTGTCATCATAAAACAACCATAAGCTTAATTTGCCTGCTACCGTTTTTGCGGATTCATTTAAGCTCAGGTATTTTTAAGAGCGACGGGAGTCACAACGCCAATTTAGCATGCATGGTGTGACCTCATTGCAAGGTTGTCAGGAAGGCAGTGGGACATGGCTAACCTACTTTATCTCATCACACTGCTGTCTACCTTCAGTTCCCTCCTCCTCTTCTTCCCCCCCCCCTCCCTGTGTCTTGCCTCCTCCCTGATAGCTTTTACCGCTCTGCTGATCGCACAAATAGGCCTCATTGATTGAATCTGATTCTCGTGGATAGAGCAGCTTTATTGAGTGGCGTTCCACCCCTCGCTGATGGACAGGAGAGGGAAGGGGAGAGGGTTGCTTGTACATGCATACATGTGTGCATGGTTTGGAATACGAAAGGAAAACTTCCTCTTCTAATCTGGCTGTCTTGCTAGCTGCTATTCCTTACTGCTCTCTCGGGCATTCCCGCTCTCAGATCATTAAAGACACACACTTCTTTTTGCGTGAATGTTTTATAGCTGGTGAATCCGTAGCGAGGAGTCTCTTAATTGTGGCAAGATTAAAGTGTTAAACTGTGCTCCCTGATGGCGTTCATCAAACATTGATCCAAGCGGCGTCTGCGGTCGGGAAGCATTCGCAACACTACATGATTTAAAGCGATCCGACTCCGCTCCCAACGGTCCCGGTCGGTATTATCTCGGTGCCCCCCAACCCCTCCCTCCACATCTTACAGCCGACGTCTGCAGACATTGCCGAGCTGTCATCTTTCCTGTCTCGAGCAAACTGGAACACTCACACTGCCAGGTGTACTCACTGAGCTTTCATGGAATAACGCTGAAAAGACAATCTGGAAAGAAGAAAAAAAAAAGTAGGTTTATGGCGCAGTGGTGAATCGGTCAAATAAGATTCTGAGGTTGGGGCTCAGTCAGCCTTAACCCTGGCCACATTTTCTCTTCACTGTCAATGGTCAACTATGCAAAGTACAATTTCATCTTTCCCGTTCACCTCCCGCAAACACGCCATCGTAGCGCACATACACGAGCAGTCTAAGCATCCATATCCCAGCATGAGTTGATTCTAAGCTGCAGCTTGCCACTGAGCTCGCTGAAACACTCGCATGCATCTTGAGAGAGACATAAAAGCAGCTGCTTTAATTTGGTTTAGTCATTGAGGTTGTGCAAAGATAATGAATTTTGATTAAATGGTGTCTACTTTGCAGTCTTTCAGGTGTTCTCGTCTGCTGTTGTTTGGCCTTGTTAATTAATATGTGCACTTCAAGGGTTGCAAAAAGTAATTAGTAATGATTTGTTTGGGGTGGGGGGGGGGATGCTCTTCATTGAAGGTTTACTTTGTTAGTCAATGACCTGATCCTTGTTCAATTACTCCACTGTGGTTATTACTGTCAACAATGCATGTAAAACATCAGCTCTTGGGTTCTAAAGAGGGAGATGCTGATGGAAAGAAAACATAAGTCAGCACGTTAACATCAATTGTATGTGCCTATTTGGTGCGATTAAAGGCCTAGATACACCAATCAGACGTCGGCACCTCACGGTCGTCACGTAGAGAAATGACGTAAATACGCAACGCGCCGACCCCGACTATTACACACCTTCAGCGCTTGCACGAGAAGTAATTCCCCTCCATACCATTGGCGGCAGTAGTCATTCCTAAAGGCATCCGGAAACCTCTTTACAAGGGGCGGGATATACAACGTAAACCATGCATACCGGTTACAATGTCCTCCCGTGTGAATTAAACCCTCCGGCTCTTTTGCACAGTATCGTATAATTCTGTCATTGTCAACCCTCGCTCTTGTGATTGTACGAAGATTAAGGTATCAAAGGCGCAAGATAAACTGTACAAGATACTCCAGCGACCTAAACAAGGAGCTTACCCGAACCTTTGTCCAGAGCTGATTCGCTAGCTAACAGCCTATCACAGTGATCAAATGCCCCAACGTCGATTCAACATGTCGAATTTGCTTATTACAACAGATTTCACCCCGATCACATGATTTGCAACATCAACAACATCCGAAAGAAGCGCTGACGGGTTGAAGCTGTGGCTTATTGAACCCCCTACCCTGAGAATATACCACCAGTCCTCGAACTTTTCTGACACTGATAACTTTAGCCACAATTTGTCTGTTGAGTGTCTACGAAGCATTATAGCGCCGAGATATATGATCTTTTTTTTGCCATTTCACATTAAAACTGTCACTCGTGCCTCAACTTTGAGATGCGTTCGATCGTAATTAAATTCAACTAATGTATGCCGCGTCGCCACTAATTGCATCACCACCCCTATCCCGTCTTTCGCTTCATCTTCATAGGGAAACGCGTCGCAGCTTGTAAAAAGTTGCAGCCTTTAGGGGAAGAGACGGGTAACGAGTGAGGCGTCGTCTGTACCGAGAACTTTCTTGTCTTGTTAATTGGAAGTGCTGCGCCACTAAACGTGCACACATTCAGGACTGCAACTTCTCACTGCCTTACATTTAGTCAAGAGAGACCAACCTGTCACTTTTTCCTCTTCCTTAACCTTGCGCACACTCACTGTTGCCGCATTCAAGAGGAATCTCAGGGGAAGGCTTAACTCTTCACCCTCCTCCTTTTTATTCCCCGTCTTTCCTTATCAGCTCCTCAATAGAGCAGCAGACTGTTGCCCAAAGTGTTTTTCGAGTCCGAGAATTAAGTCTGCTCGCTTGTCTCCGCTTCTCCTTTTCACGGCGGGGTGTTACTGTGACGGCGCGTGATGTGTTTACATGCAAATAACGAAGCGCGGCGATGAATGCACTCGCTCGTGCTGGTTTTACAGCGTGCAAATTGCACTTGGACGTGGGATTAACGAATGGTTACTCTTGACTGTTCATTCTTATTTCCTCTATTTAAAAAAAAAAAAGTTTCCATGATGATACGTTTGTTGCCAAAGTCATGATGGATCAATACATCAACCCGGGGGTCAGCTAAGCGCCAGCGCACCCTCCATTTTGACGAGTAATTTACCCTGACCCCTCCTTGAATGAAGACGTACTACCTGGCTGTGGCTTTTGTGTCAACACTGTTATTGAGTGTTCAGCGGCTTGAGGGGAAATGGAGTTTGGGTGGGGGAGCAGGCGGTGGGTGTTTTCAGAGGGGAGGGGAGGGGAGGCACTATCTTAATTGCTTTCCGTGAATAATTTGGGTCCCCTAATTTAGCCGTAATGAAAGTGGCTGCCGCTTTTTGTATTTATTTATCCAAAAATTAATTGCCAGGAGTGACGTTCGCCGGCTGGTTATTGCGCACAAGGGAGTCAAGAAAATGACTGTAATTATCCTTCTGATATGTATTATGAATATGCATTCATACAATTTGATGTCTCTTTTGGCATTTTAACTACAAAGTACACAACCTATTCTTAAGGAGCGCCGACTTCAATCAGCTTTCTTTTTATAACACCACCTACACGTGCAATTTAGTAAAATGGTTGCCATGGTTTTTGCTTTTACCTGCAAATGTGGCCTCTGCTGAAATAGACGTGTCAAGGGTTTGACTACATTTCTTTGAATGAAAATTGAGATAGTTACTGATTGCAAGAAATCATTTTTAATGGGCAGAATCTTTTAGAGCTTTTCACGTAAATCAACTTTTTTTTTTTGCTGTCTCCATTTTGTTCTTCTTTAGACGGTGACGTAATTGAGACAATCAAAAGCGCCTCTGCTACGTGTAGCCAAGCAGTGTACTTTATCTTCTCATTAATCAACAATGAGTTCCTCAGAATTGCTCTTTTAACGATACGTGGCAGTACCTAAATGTTCTGAACTCCTGCTTCGACGTCAGCGTCATATTGAGTCGAACAATGTTGTGCGTGTTGTGGAGGTCCGCATCAGAGGACAGACGCTCCCCAACTTACGAACGAGTTACGTTCCGAGCGATCGTTCGTAAGGTGAATTTGTTCGTAAGTTGCTTCAGTGCTATATTTTGTATTATAATTGATGTTTAAAGAGAATACGTACAGTACTGTACTACGTATGTTAGAGAGAGAGAGCGAGAGACACACACAGTATGTACATGTACGTAATAAGATAAATAAAATTAAGTTTAACTTACTTTTGGATGATGTAGTCGATGCTTAAGGATTTGATGGAGGAGGAGGAAGAGGAGGATTTTATATCATGAGAGGTTCTTCGTCGTCGCTGGAATGGGCTTCAAAAGTTACTTCCTCCTCCGTAACTTCAATGTAGGAAGAAGTTGAGGGTCGCGGAGAAGAAGATGAGGGTTGATGAGTATCTTCCTTGGAGGATTTACTAGAAACTGGCCGAAAGAAGCGATCTAACGACGATTGCACAGTTTTCTTCTTTTTTCATCATAAATGATGCGGTAGCACTGTATGGCATCATTCAATTGATTTGCAACCTTTGTGCAACGTTCAATATTTGGGTCTTGCTGCTCGAAGAGTGTGATGGCTTTATCTATGAGCGACAGGCGTTTCTTCTTCTTCCTCCTCCTCGACACGTTGCTGAGCCTCCAATGCTGGGTGAGCTCTCACAGCGCCAAGCGTCGGTATTAGCGGCGGAAAGAAGCACTACTCGGAAAAAGGCGCGCATACAAAATCTAACTTACAGCATCTCTTTCCGAACATTTTTTGACATGCGCGCAGACAGGTTCGTATGTACCGTTGTTCGTAACTCGAATGTTCGTAAGTAGGGGAGCGTCTGTACTTCCCAAAGCTGACGCCATGTTTTGCTGCTGTAGATTGCAAACTAGGAACAACCGACAGAATTCGAGGAATCGACGATGTGTTATAGTTGAACAGGTATTTATTAACGTTGCGTTGGTCTTCCGCAGGCGGAGGGCGAAGACAATTTGAAGAAGATCCAGCTGATGGAGTTGGCCATTCTCAATGGGACATACCGAGACAACAACATCAAAGCGCGTAAGTGAACTACGATTAACACCACTAATATATATATATATATATATATATATATATATATATATATATATATATATATATATATATATATATATATATATCGCACATTTCATGATAGGACACATTTTTTACCTCCATGCTCTACATTCAATTAAGACCATTTTACTCAACTGACTTCTTCTTAACAGTATTTGCTACCACGGAATCAATGTTTAGTCAGATGGTCCGTGTACGTGCGTGTCCATGAGCGCACCTCTCAAGCTGACCAAACAATTTGTTTGTTTGCCTCCTCCACCACGAGCATTTGGAGACCTTCCATTTTGTCCTCCCATGTTCTTTCCCCTCCATCCATCCTTTCTCCATCCATCCTCTTCCTGCAGCCGTGGTCGCTCGGTATCCACTTGCTCTTAACTTTGCAGCACATCGCTGGAGCTCACTTTGCTCAAGCTCTGCATGTCGCCATCTAGTTCACACATCTGCTCACTGGAGAAGCATCCGTTGATCAAACAAGCACGCTAACAACCAAAAAAATGTGCTCTTGGAATTCAGCTTTGAATGTGTTCAATGTCACGGTGACCGCAGCCTTTTGTTGAAATCATTTAGCTGTTAAATTGGACAAAATGTTCGGGTGGATAAAAGTTGTTATTCAGGCATTTTGACTTCAGTCAATTGCCATTTACAAATATCACTTTTTTTTTTTCATGATGTAACACATGCAAACTCTTGAAATGTAATGTTTGCTAGCATTTTATTAGGGATGCACCAATTAACAATTAATTAGCCACATTTGACATACAAATTCAGACTTTGTATGACAATTAGCGTTTGTATGTCACGTGTAAAACAAATATTTTAGTAGTCATTGTGTGCACGTATAGTATTGAGTGTGTTCCTAATCAACACGCCAGCCTTCAAATGAGTTGGGTAGAGCACACGTGTCAAACTCAGGCCAGCCACATGCACGTTTTCTTCATATTAATTGTAGAAATCTTTACCAAAATAGCAAATTGTCCTCACTTTTATTAATGTTGAACAGATATTATCAAAAAAAAAAAAAAACGTTTAAAATCAATTGATCAATGCTTGACCAAATTATTTTCCTTGATTTGATATTAAAAAAAAAAATAGTTCCCCATCAGTTTGATGTTTATATGATGACGCGAGATACATTTATATGGCTCGCAGCCCTCGGAGGTCATCTATAACTACAACCAGGTCCACGAGAAAAAATGAGTTTGGCAACCCCAGGTAGTGAACATTTCAATTGACAAGAGTTTGTATGTAATTATCCTTCATTGTGGTAATCATATTGGCCTGTTAAGTGTGTCACCTCTGCCAAGTTAGCAGTTCAATTTGGATCCGTGTGTGTGTGTGTGTGTTGTTCACGTCATTCCTCATGCAATTTCCAGTAAATGTTTGAGCCGCTGGCCAGGTGATTTTTTTTTTTGTATGCTTTGCATTGGGATGACCGCAAGCTTGTTTTGGTGTGAGGGGTTATTTTGTTTTGCTTTGTGGTCCACCACCATGATCATTGCATGGACTAATTTTGACCTTTTGCCCCCTCCCTCTCTCCCTGCCAACTCTCTTCTTTTCCTCCTTTTGTATTTTCACCCTTCACTATTCATCTGTGATAACCATCAACGCCACTCGGCTTGACCTCTTGTCCTCTGTCTTCTTTCCACTTCTGTCCTTCGCTCTCTTCGCTTATGGCAGCCACCCTTGCGTTCTCTCTTGCAGCGGCGGCGGCGGCCGCTCAGGGACCCCGCCTCATAGCGGCACCCACAGGTCAGGTGTTGCCGGCCCCGGGACTCCGGCCCCCGACTCCCGGCGGGGCCCCCATCATGAACCTCATCCGGCCCACTCAGATGGCCGCCATGCTGTCCAACGGCACGCCCACTCTGGTGCCGCCCACGCCGGACGCCGGGCTCATCTACACCACACCTTACGATTACCCCTACGCCCTGGCGCCCACCTCCCTGCTGGAGTACCCCATCGAGCACAGTGGGGTTCTAGGTAAGCGGGCCTGGGGGAGCGTGAGCGCGGCGGGCACGGCGGCCCACTTTAGCCAGCCCGGACAGGAGGGCAGCTTGTTTTACCCCGCTCTCGGGTTGCTGGACACGGCTTCCATGAGCCACAGTCAGGACTTTTTGAAAGGTAAATATGTTGTGTCCACATGAGGAAGTAAAACACTGTCAGGGTGGATGAAGGCGGTGAAGCTCTGTGGCTAATGTGGACATTTTGATTGAACATCAAAACTGGAGAGGGGAAAGCCTAGCCTCTTGACGACGAGAAGGTTCGGTTCAAGTTAAATTTCGCTCCACGCTTCCAGGTACGCAACCGCCTCGACTCGGCGAGGTTTACACGGGCGGACTCGGCAAAGTCTGCAATGAGGCAGCCCGACAGAAACAAGCCCGCGTACACGGCAGCCCGCTCTCTAACCCTTTCATGCACCGGCCCGGAGGCATATTCAGTCTGGCAGGAGATCCCTTCGGATTTCTGCAGCTTCTGAAATGATTTTTCTGTGCTGCAGGCAGGCCTTGATGCCTGCAGATAGTCCCTCTGTCACTCCCACTGGGGATGTTCATTAAATTCCTCCAGTCGTCCTTTATTTTCTTCTTCTCCTTCGCCTTCCTTTGTTGTTTCAGCTTCACCCCTGGTGAACCCGAGCTTTTGTGCTAATACTCGAGATTCCCCTCCATTCGTAGTCCAGTTCGCTACCCGGGCCTACGTGTTACATGCGTTCTCTGTGGTGCTTTTAACTGACCCAAAGATACAAGTGATGAGCATCTGTTGAATAATAACAATCCCAAATTTGACCCCAAAACATTTGACAAACCCACAAAGCCATCCCCCCCCCCCCCCCTCGTTTTAATTTGACACACTTGTGATGTTGTGCGAAACGTGTTGTTAGCTAGCCTCGCATGTTGCGTCTGCCTCCGGGAGTCATGTGCCGCATCTTTCGCTTTAACTTGCAGGGTTACACCGGCTTAGTGCATTTTATTTACTCACTCTATCGATCGGTGCCTTCAGCAACACGGGGGCCCGCTGTGGAAGGCGCACACTGCCTTGCTCACACATTTCCATGCGCCCGCCTGCCGCCACTACTTTATCTCGCCACCATTGGCTTTGTGGACAGCAGGGAAATGTTGGGCCATCTGGCGCTTCAGAGTCGTGTAGGTGGCGGCAAAGATTTTTGCCAACACTCGCCACACTGAATTTGTGTGCTTTTTCATCCCTGCATTTGTTCGATTTCGCAATACAGTGGAACCTCTCAAGTTTGAACCCGGTTCGTTCTGGGATGCTGCTCGACCTCATTTGAAACAAAATGTTCCCACGGGGGCTAATGGGGGGAAATTAACTTAAAAATGTGAGCAATCGACACCCCCCCCCGAAATAAATGAAATATTCATAAAACTATAAATAAATAGCTGACTTACAGGTCATTTGATTTCTACAAACGTTCTTTCTAGACACGCAAGCGTTAAAAAAAAAAATGAAAGAAAAAAATCCACATGTAATATCTATATTAACTCATTTGCTCCCAAAAACGTATAAATACATTCTATTTTAAATATTACCAGTGTCCAGTGTTATGTTGTTTTTTTTATGCTAAAGCATACAGAAGGCTTTGATGCAGCATCTGAACTGAAGAGAACGGTTGAAGCAATAGTAGTTATTACAAAAACGGCCAGTAGGTGGCAGCAGTATAAGAGATCAACCAGGGACATGTAGCAAAAAAGCTCTTTTCCCCAGTGTTTTAAACAGATTTGTGAATAATGATGAAATTTAGCTATATTCTAATGCTAATTGCTGCAAAACGGAAACCGATAGAAATATACTTTTTTTCTGATGCAGTATAAGAGATCAACCAGGGACATGTAGCAAAAAAGATCTTTTCCCCAGTGTTTTAAACAAACTTGTGAATAATGATGAAACTTAGCTATATTCTAATGCTAATTGCTGCAAAACGGAAACCGATAGAAATATACTTTTTTTTCTGATGAAAGAAGAGAATCATCTTTCTTTCTGTAGGTTCCAAGTTTTTATAGCAATATAACATAATATGAGTAACTGTAAATATACAAACAACAAACATACATTTGTGTCCAAAATATTGAAATTACGAATAGTACACAGAGGTTCCACTGTATTTGAGCATAAACGAGGAAACAGCCCCCGTTGGGCTGATTGGCTTGCGAGAAAAATGGCGGCGTTGGAGTGCGCGCGTGCGTGCGTGCGTGCGTGTGGCAAGAGGCAGGTGGCGTCTGGCGATATTCAATTACCATCAGAGCTGTATTGGATTCCCCCACCTCTGAAAATAAGGAGACAAATTTCTCCAAATCCCCTCTCCGGACCCCACGGGAAGAATCACATTATTTTTCCCAGACAGCCATGCAGCCTCACCTACCCCATGTTTTATTCCCCATCCCCCACCCCCACCCCCCCTGAAAACTCTGAGCACTGTGGAATTGAATGACTTAACTTATGCATATTTGAATACTATCCCGAAATAGGTGTATTTTTTTTGTTCTACTGTATTATTTTCTATACAAGCTTATGTGATGTGCATATGTGCTATTATCTAGTGAATTGTTGTAATATCCCCGCATTATGCTAACGGTTAAAAGAATAATGTGAATGTTGAACGTGAATGGTTTCTAACCTTGTGGACCTGTTACAATCTAGGTGCAATGGCTACTAAAGTGAGACGGCATGACACGCGGGTCCATCCTTACCAAAGGATTGTGACCGCTGACAGAGGTCAGTTTAGTCTCTTAGCTACACTCTGATATCAATTGATGCATTTTAGTCATGATGATGATGATGATGCCTTAGTTGGGACTTTCTACTGTGTTGTCTGTATTATTGTACGTGTTTGTGTTTCCTCCCTACGCCGCACCCGTATATTGTCCACACGCCAGCTAAATGGTGCGTTGTGGTGTGCACATTTTGTTTACATTCAGTCCTTAGCTTACAAAGAGCTCATTTGCAAAAAACTAAAAAAACACGTTTTTAAGAGGGCTTAAATTGGATAATAGTGACAAGAATATCCACTTAAATAAAACTTACCTGCAACTCGTACTTTGCAACCTGCAAAAAGTTTTGCTCTTTTGTTAATTTTGTCCATCCTTCTTCGGCCTCATTTTTTTTTTAATTTAAATACCGTATATTGTAATATTCTTGTGCAAATGTAAAGGCCCCCTCTCCTACGAACTCACGGAGCGCCTTACCCCTTATAAATATCTTCTTTTTTGGCCCTCTCAGGATACCTGCCGCCTTGTCCCGACACTCACCTGGTCATTTCATACACACCAATTATTTTTCTAAAGGTGTTTGCTAACCAAAAGGGGAAAACCCCCACTCAAGCATGTAAACAGCCGATTTATCAGCCCTATTTGAAAAGGCCTTTACAATGCAAATGAGCCCTTCACTAAAGGATATGTACACTGTGTATATTTCAAAAGCTCAGGCAGAAAGTGATCTTAGCAGCTTTTTTTTTTTTTTTTGGTTCGTGCAGCTGTGAAGCCAGTGCAGGTCGTACTTTGCAAGCAATGATATAAGACATTCCTCTCAGCGGGAGATTGCCGCCTAAAAAGCATCTCCTGGCCTCACAAGTTGTTATTTTTCTACTGAAATTCAAGTCACTCAAGACGCCCGATAGCTTTAGAACGCTTGCATTCCCTCCAGTGTACCGCGAGATATATAACGTTAATATTTCACCTGTACACGAGGTACTGTCATTTTATATTGGAGCATTTTTTTATATCAAAATGTATTTATGGTTCTTGTGTATATTTATATTATATAAAAGTATACTGCTAAATAAAGAGGAAAAGAACAAATCGGAAAAAGGTCGATTGGCTTTTATTGCATTTTTAACACTAGCCGTGTAACATTAGTTTTTACTACACTAATCACAAAAAAAAGACACTTGAGGCCATGTTCACATGTTTGCGGACATTTTGGAAAGACAAAAAGAAGATATTTCATATCAAGGCCAAATAGAAATAGGCTTGTTCTTAGTCGTCAACATATTTCTTCTGTGTTTGAGAGCATTTCACTTCAAGCATGTATTGAGATTTTATTACTGATGACGAGCAAGCCTAAAATACAACATATCATCATTTCATAGGTGTCAAAATGCACTCGTTGTATTTGATCCCGGCTGACCTCCGGAGGCAGCGCCGCTCATTTTGGAATCCCATCGAACCGTAGTCGCATTCGTAACGTTTGTCGTCGCGGTTTGTTCACGTCACTTGTTTGAAGAAAGTGCAATCAGCCAGTCAAGCCGCTATTACCAAACCTGAGCAACTATTTGATGTCACCCCACACACACTGACTGCTTTTCTCAACACTCCCACTTGACCTCACCCAAATCTGTAAAAATCGCACGTTTTACAGTGGTCTTTATTGTGGCTAGCATAAGGCACACCTGTGCATTGGTCATGCTGTCTAACCAGCATCTTAAAGTGGAAGTCAAGGCAAACATTTTCTTTGCAATATTAGTCTGATTTCTGATTAATATTGCATTTGTGGAATATGAATTAAGCTTTTATCCATTTTAGGGCAGGCGGAGCGGCCATTTTGCTATTTGTTGTCAACTGAAGATGACATCATAAGTTGCTCAGGTAACAACCAATTACGGCTCACCTCGTTTCTGGGTCCGGTCACGTGACGTTCAAGTTGAGTCGCGATTGGGCGTCATCTAAGCAACTTATAACGACTGCAAGTGGCAAAATGGCCGCCCCCTGAGAATCGTAGAATCGGTTAATTCCACCAATGCAATATTAATCGGAATGCCGTGTTGAGACTATTGTTGCCGTCTGTTCTGCTTTCATCCATTTACTCAGACAAGCTAGCCTTTTTTCATACTAGCGATGCTTGATGCTAACGTTAGCTGGTGTCTGCTCGCTGCAACCGGCTTCACGTGGTGTGCAATAAAATGTCCTCTCCACGCTTCCATCGGCCATTTTCCTTTCATCCCAACAAACCGCTGGCCGGCCAATCCGTTGCCGCTTCATCCATTGTGGCGTTATTAATCCCAGATTAACGTTTTCTAGGCGCGCATTTGAAATGGCACGCGGCCGTTTCTGCCGTCGGCGTGTGGACATGGCCTCATACAACTAGTTGTTTATTTTCTGTTTGTCTGTCCATCTCTTTTGCTTCTATGTTTTGGTTTTGCGGGGCACGTGGGCGCTAAAAACCTGCAACAAGCAACCGCCGCCGCCGCTTATGGGGTGGCGCTAGCGCTGAGGGGGGGGGGCGGGGGTCCACACATCAGAGAGATTGCATTCATTTTTATTGTTCAAAATGATGTCATTCCAGTCTCTTCCTGCTGACACTAATCCCCTTCTATCTTTGTTTTTTCTGTTTGTTTTTGTTTTTGTTCCTAACCACCTATAGCCGCCACCGGCAACTAACATGAACCTTCTGACCTCTGAACTCTTCACCCAATGACGAGCCGCCCCCCAAGCCTGCCTGCTGATCAGTTAACTGGTAATTTGCCTTTCGCTAGCCTCTCTCTCTCCCAGTGACTAAAGAGAGAGAAAGAAAGAGAAGGGAGGCGCCAACCCTAACACGCCAACAAACAAAAAAAAAAAAACTTCACACCAACACGAAGTTGTGTCCTACTCATTTTTCTTCTGTTCATTGAGTTCCGTTCCCATTCTTTCTCTTTCTTTTTCTTCACCAGTCACATGCCGCGGGTGGGATTGTTTGTGGTGTTAATCATACATGTGCACTGACGTTAAATAGCAATAAGATGCCAACCAGAAAAACCCACCCGCCCCCATCAGCCCCCCACTATTTTATCATATGTGGACGCCAAGCATTTGATTTTAAGAATGACAAAAAAAAAAAAAAAAAAAATGGCGGGGTGGTGTCGCCAGTTGCCACCCCAAAGAAAAAGAAACAGAAGGAAAGAGAACATCAACACTCACCTTAACTTTGTTGAAGTTGTCATGACGATTTGTAATTCTGACACATTCTGGGTGTGCTGCCCCTTTTTTGCCCCCCCCCCCCCCTCCGCCCGGCCCACAACCCAACAAAAAAAAGCTTCTCTGTCTTGATTTGTTTTAAAACCGCATGGCTGTAACGATTGCAAAACACGGCGCTTTTGGTTTGTTACGTTTTGGGTTGCTTTTTGTTTTGTTACAGTTTGTATGTTTTTTGTTTCTTCTGTTCTCACGTTTTTTTTTATTATTATTATAATTTTTTTTGACTAAATTGACGACAAAATCCGCAGGCTGCTAAACAAACCTTAGGCCGGGGAGGGGCCTAACTTGGGATGAAGGGTTTACGTACGCGTGTGTGCTTTTATTCTTTGTGTTTGTAATGGTTGTATTTCTCGAAGTACTCCCAATGAAAGTCGGGTGTTTTGGGGGCTTTTCCCTCCGCGCGACATCCACGTTACAGTGCCTGATGCGTTTAGAACAAACTAGATCTCAATGAGTTTGCTGAGCTGTGATCAAAAAAAGACAAAAAAAAAAAGAGGAAGAAAAAAAAAAACATGTATTACGTGTGCGTATTTAGCCAAAGGTTTTTTTCCGATGATTTTAACTACTATTAAGATGAATTATCTGTCGTTATGCATCTGCCTCGCACGGAGGGCCGTTTGAAAAATTTTGGAATTTGTCGTGCCTGCCTTCGAAGCCAGTCAAGTTAGCATTTTTGACTTTATTTTACTTTTCATTGTTTTTCTTTTCTTTTTTTTCTTATTCCTGAGGAGGGAAAAAAAAAACACTAAAACAGCTCCTTGGATTATCATGGAAATGAAGGGTCCCAGCCACCTTTTGCCAATTTTAACTTGTTTTTAAGGATTACTTAGTTGGCCGTTTTGTGTCCCGCCAACGTGCAAGCGCATCCACAATGTGTCACATCTCTCGTATCTTTTGAGCTCTTTTGTTAAACTCTCTCAAGAACAAAAAAAAAATAGGATGTGAAAGCCATGCCTGCCTGTTCAAATTGCTTTATACATACGTCTTATATATATATATAAAAATATAAATATATATAAAAGTGTACATAACGCCATTGCATATATAAATACATACACAGAAGCGAACAAAAAAAAAAAATGCTAATTTTACAGTACAGGGTGCTGGAGTAGAGGAAAAAATGAATTCTATTTTTGCCAATTTTAGCTTTTGATACTTTGCAGATACAAAATCTGATAATAAAAAAAAAAGACAAAACAAAAAAAAAATAAGTGGGTGAGTACTGTTGGCCTGGACTTGACTGGAACGAAGAGTTTATATTAAAAAAAAAAAATTAAAAAACAGGAAGGAATCAAATAAAAACAAAAAGTGCCTTATCGAGAGTGGTGTCAGTTTTTGCGAGAAGTGTTCCGTAAGAAACGAAAAGCCAGCACCCACCCAAGATGGCGCAGAGCGGAGCGTGGCGTTGGCGGCCCGCGTGAACTCTATGCAACCCCAACTAGCTGACTCAGCTAAATATGTGCCATGTTTTTTTTTTTTTTGGTCTTCCTGAGATTTCTTTTTTCTTTTGACTCGACAGCCCTTTACTCTGCCGTGTGAGCAGGCTTTGATTTTCGAGATGTTTGAGATTTTTATTTTATTTTTTTTTGAAGCGTGCATATGCCGTTACTTCCTGTCGGGACGAAACGGCGCTGCCGATAGTAGCAATGCGCTCGGACGCATCGTGAGCTGAGAAAAATACATTTACCATTTGTTCAAATTCAGTAGCGTCGGTTTTAACCAACCGCGATTTGACGACAAATAAACCACCGTTGCGTCGTTTAAAAAAAAAAATCAATAAAAATAAACCAATCAATAAAGTTGTCGTGGATAGAACGGCGCAGCTGATGTTTGGCGATTCCGTTCATGGCTTTCTCATCGAGCCGAAAAAGGTCAATGAAATTGTTTTGTTTTCAGTGTTACTCTTATTATTCGTACTCTTTCTTGTTATTTAGACAATTTGAAATGCAATACAAGTGGAAATGGCTGTACGGCATTTGACAGTATTACGAGAAGTCCCTCCGCAATGTTACGCGCTACATTGTGTGGCTGGGTAAAAGTTGGGGGAGAAAAAAAACAAACGAAAAAAGCGTATTCTCTCTGGCCTGCCTACTATACATGTATGATAATGTAATTAACAGCCATTGTTACAGGTTTATAATGTATTTTTCTAATCTCATTTTCTATGTATATCAATCATGTTTCTGAGTGCTTTTTTATGACTCCACCCGACTCTCCTCCCTTACCCCGCCCCCCTCCCCCCTTCACTTTTACACATCGGGAAGTGTTATATTTTGTTTTCATGCCCAGCTTGTTTAACTCATGAGCTACTTTTATTAGTTTCTCTTGTCATAAGTATTTTTACATGCTTGCTATTTAGTTTTACATGGTGTATGCTGTTATTTTTTTTTTCTCCTTATTAACCTCTTGGCATTTATTTTAATAAAACATTCTTAGTAAGAATTTTACTAACGCGCTGATATTTTTGTCTTGTGTTTTTAACCAGTCTCATGAATGTATTGACTCGGTCTGGTTCACGGACTAACAGAATTAATTACGACTGGTGACTCGTGGACGCACACACACACGCGGACGTGTTCTCATGAAATTTTTGTAGGAAATCGTACAAAATGATGGATAGCGTATTACCTTACGATTTTCGAACCCTGTGCTACAGTATAGGGATGTCTTTTGCCAGCTGGGCAATTTTAGAATTCAGCTATAAAAAGGAATTTGCTCTGTAATTGTGCAGATGTGGTAAATAATGAGAGATGGCAATATTTCGCAATTGCTCCTTACTGAATATTAGTGTGCCCAAAAAAATCAGATTCTCATTAGAATCGCGATTCTCATTTAGTACAATTCAGAATCCATTTTAAATGTCCCAAAATCAATTTTATTTAAATTATTTTATACCGTCTTGCCTTTGTCTGTGTGTGCCTTTATTTGGAGCGCTGTTCATGTTGTACCTGGTTTGGCCACTGAGGGGCAGTGTGGTTCCACACTGTTAAGTTGTAGCCACATTACAGAGTAGAAGGAAAAAGTCACGATTCAGTTATTCCAATTAAAAAAAATAAAAATTCCCAGCGTGGAACCGTTCTGAGTGATGAAAGTGCTGCAAGTAGCGCGCTAATTAGCATTAGCGAGTCAGACTGGAGAAGATCAGTACAATTCCTTGCACATCTATAGATTGAAGCAAAAATCATTGTCAATCAAATCATTTTGAATCAAAAATCGCTCTTAATCGAAAATCGATTCTGAATCGAATCGCAGGCCCCCCCAAAAAATCTGAATCGAATCGTGAGACATTCAAAGATTTCCATCCCTACTGAATAATTAATCCTCACTGAATGGTAAGTGACCCCCAAAAAACGTAACACAACAGCAAAAGAAGCCTTTGTGTAAGGATTCTCCGTTTTTTTGTTTTTTTTTGTAATGTCAAAATGTACCAATTATTCCTCAAATGCGAGCCTTGACGTACAAGATCCTACTAAATTGCCATGAGAACAAGTTTGACTGACAAAGACGACACCAGCCACCTAACTGGAAAGTGCACGAGTTGATACTCGCTCCTGCTCACGCATTTCTCACCTCTGTGCTCAAAACGTGAAATCTGCTGACACTCTTCATACCTTTTGCCCTCGCCAACAACGCCGCCGCTGTGTCTCCACTCCAGATCGCTCTTCTTTTTGTTGTCCTTCTGTGTCTCACGCAACCTTGGGAGGTGGCAGGACGCCGACTAGCTTCCCTCGCTCGCTACTAAAAGTCACAAACACGGCGTAGCCCCAAACCCGAAACGAAGAATTCATTTCACATATCGTCATCGGTGGCGTCATTTTTAAAAGGGAGTTTTGTTATGCCGGCAATGCAGCCGTTTCCCGTCCGCTTGAACGTTTTGCATCATTCGCATTCTTGATAGCGAGACAGCTAATACCTTTGGGGAGCCTCCCTCCATAACGCTTAAAAGCAGATCAGGGGTCAGTAGCGTATCTGGGATTATTTGGAAATCCAGTTTCCCTTCGGATCAGTCAATTTGGTAGACATGTCCGCAAACACATCTCAAGAACCCGTGGCGGCAAAAACGCACACAAAATTAGCAGTTTGGTAGACGTGCCTAGCTCTAGGGATGTAGCGATTAAAAATAATAATAATAATACATTTAAAAAAAGAATAATAAATCCTCACAATACGGTGTGAAAACTCACGGTATTGCACAAAAATGAATTTGCTGGTATGACGGATTTATATGAGATAACTGCTGCAATGGCCAAAACATTCCTAATTAAAATTAAACTGCACTAATAAACTAACCACTAGCGGGTGCTAGAACGACACAAATAGAATACAAGCTCACCTTTGTGCTGCTTTTAATATGGTGACAATATTGTGGCAAATTTAATATTGCGATATCATGATAATGCCATAATCGTTACATCCCTGTCGAACATGAGTCCACCCAGAAAAAAATTTAATTCAATCTCAGAAGATTTCAAGGGACCATTGCATTCCATTTGTGCCATTTCCAGGGGGTCCTTTAAGGACAAACCTTTTCTAGAAAATATGTCCCACTGATGGATATGCTAAATTGTAGAAATTGAGGGGGGGTTTTTTTTGGGCCTGTGGGCGGAGCATGGCATGAAAGCTAAAGCGCTAATCAGCTCCACATAAGGTCAAAGTTTGACCAAAAATAACTCCTGAAGCTCAATTTTTTTTTGAATCAAATATACAGTATAAACGTAAACGGCTGTAGGTTCAAACGGCAGCGTGGGCCAGTAAATGAAGTAGTTTGGGATCAAAACGACCATTTACCCCCCCCCCCCTTTTTTTTTTTTTTTAATAAAATCCCAATATGGATTCCAGCTAGCTTGTATTTATTGTTGAGTGGAAGTTTTTTAGTTGTCTCTTTGTTGTCTCAAGCACTGCCAGCGTGTCGTTCTACTGCCGCGTCATCCCTGGCTTTTGAATTCTTCCTCCTCCGCCACTCGACATATTGTCACGACGCGCGCGGGAAAAGATTAACTTCATTATTAATCCTTATTATCATTGCCAGGGACGCCTACACACTTTGTTACCTCATTTTTCTTTTTGGGTTAAATCCTCAACGGCAAAAAAAAAAAAAAAAAGAAAGGAGGAAAAAAAAGAGAGTGCTCAGTTTGTCCTCTTTAAGCGCACAACAGGGATTAAATGTGTCGAACATCAGCGTTAGCATCTTCTTCATAGGAAATTAAGTGAATTATTAAGAACTCCTGTCAAGACTGGATTAGTGGAAGGAAGCACAAAACCTGCTACTGTTTTTTTTTTTTTAGGCGTCACATTTCCTCAAATAGTGGCTTCACTGTGTGTATATATATTAGGGGTGTATATATTAGAAAAAATAAATTTGTCAATATAGCGCGATATTACAGCGCGCAATTCTCGAATCGATTCGATATGCGGCCGGATCGATTTTTAAACATCAATTTTTTTATGGAACTATTCAACAAAACTTCTTCATCGTAACATCCCTAATTTCTATAAATAAATGCCACTATTGGAGGAAATCTTTTCTTTTTGCAGAACCGTGACCTTGAACCACGACCTTGAATGTTAAGCGAGGTTTCCGTCTAGTTGAATGTTGAATGCATGTTCGATTCCAGCGTCAAGTTGTCCTCCAAAGCACAAAACGTTGCTGCCTTATTTTGAAATTCTTACAAAAGTGCCTTTTTCGTGATGTTTTTTTTTTTTTTTTTTCTCGCCAAATACTTTAAATGCAACTTTTCTCTAATCTCATCAAAAGCCTTGATACGATGATGCACTAGGAAATGATCGATTCTCAACTTTGCGCCTCTCTGATTGGACCGGGCTATATCTCCATTGGCCAATGGCATCTCGCCCCCCCCCCCTCCCCCGCCGCTGTCGTCTCTTTGTGAAAAGTCTCGAGGCGTTGAGTGTCTTTTTTGGCCTACTAACGTTTCCCATCTGTCCATCTTGACTTGTTTCTGGCTAACAAACATTCCTTCAGTGAGTTTAACGGCAGGTCGGTCACACTCGACAAAAAAAAAAAAAAAAACAGAAAAAGGAAAGAAAAAATAGCCCCACTGGATTTTTTTCTCTTTATTTCTCCACTGTGTTATGCTTTAAAAGTAGAATTGACTATTATGATATATATTCACTGTAAGTTCCTTATCCGTATTAGTGGTGCACTAAAATGTGTGATATATATATTTTTTTTAATTTACTTTGTTTTGTGTTGATTTAACAATAAAGGGCCTAGACTGAGAATTTTGAGGAAGTAAATAAACCATGTAATGAAACGTTTTGTTGCTCACGCCAAAAAAAAAAAAAAAAAAAGTCAAAAGGGAAAAAAATGTGTGCAATAAAGAACCATGTGTGAGTTTCATCTGACTGCTCAACTGGACTGCTTGTTTTTTTTTTTTGTTTTTGTTTTTTGTGCCTTTTCTGTGATGCCGTGGTGACATTTTGACCTTCAAGGTCGGTCACTGGAGTGCCTGCAACCTGCCAGAACTCAAATGGTGAAGTTCTGATTTAAAGAAGTGCAAGAAGATGTCATCTTCGAAGTGCAAGCTAGTAAAGCTACATTTTTATTTTAGCTTCAAAAAATGAACAAAAAAAAAAAAGTTCTTCATCAATCATTAGCAAAATTATTTGAGCTGTGACCAAAATGGAAAACAAAATTTAATGATGCATGATTTTATTTTCCAGAGATTTTTCATATTTAATCCAGAGGCTAATCACCGGCTAATTTAATCAAAATGAAGTTTGTTTTGGCTAAAATGACAAAACACAATTTATAGATTTTTTTTTTTTAAATAAAAATTAAGTTTGATGATCAATGCAATACAGAGATGGGATGCATTCTTATCTTTTTAGTATATTTGTATTTTAATACTGTTAGAGTAGTGAGCAGGTTAATTTTGCAGTTAAGTTTAACTAAGTGTCAAACAACTTTAAGCATTTAAGAATTGTTAGCTACCTATCAAACTGCACCAAAAACATATATATATATATATTTTAATACTGGGATGAATCTCATTCAAACAATATAGCATGCAGAGAAAAAGTAGGCAAAATTGTTTAAGGTTATAAAAAAAAATGAAATGGGTAAAATTTTACTAATAAAAAGTATAATACACTAAAATACATGATTAATTCCCAAAGTGGAAATTCAACGTGTCTGGTAGCAAAAAAAAAAACGACATCCATTCATCGTACACAAAATAAGCAAGTAAAAAGCCCCAACACATAAGTTTAAAAATAACTACCAATAGTACTTAAGATCCGTCTGACAAGCCGTCATCCACAACATGAACAAAAGTATTGGGACGGCAAACCATTCTACCGACACGACGGCTACTCGGGAACGATTTGGGGATGAATTTTCGTCAAGAAGTCGTCTGGGAGAAACCAAGTAAGTGATCGACACGAAACACGAAATGGGAGAACATCTTTTTTTTTTAAAGTCATATTTATGGCTTTTTCACCTTTTTATTTGTTCTTTACCTGGTAAGTCACTTTTCTCAATGTGAAAATCCTGATTTTTTTTTTTTTTTTTTTTATATAAGGGGTGTGTCGTCTTCTTGGTTCTTCCCATTTTTATTTAAATGTGATCATTATATTACTGTAGGCTTCTATAAATGTGCTTCTTTCTCACACTTGGTGGGCTTTGATGGCATTTGTGAATTTGGGGGGGTGAGAAGGGGGGGGGGTGGTATTAAGAGATCGGGAAGTCAAGAGGAAGTGATGTCGATGGCGGCTTTGGCCTCCAGGAAGGCGCATCAAAGAAGCATTTGTCGCCGAGCCCAGCTGTGTGTTTGTGTGTGCGTGCGTGCGTGCGTGCGTGCGTGTGTGCTTGAAAGGCTGGAGTGGAAGGCTTGCATCAGTGGTGACAGATGAAGCGGCTTCCTGTGGAATGAATGTAGGGCATTCATCACACTGCAGCTGTTTCTTTCTGGCTTTGTGTGGCGCCGCCATTTGCATGCCAACGCTATTGCGGGCAACTTTTTTTTTTTTTTTTCAATCAATCAATCAAACTTTATTTACATAGCTACCTTTCATCAGTGGTGGCTGGTGGCGTTGTTCTCCACAGGGGGTGTTCTATCATAGTTGAGAAAATGTTATTTGTGTCACCGAGCCAAGAAGAAGACAAGGCTGCACGCCGTTTCATTCAAGATGGCGGAGAGCGGCGAACCTTCCGGCATGGATTTCGAACCAAAGTCCGACCTCACTACAATGTCGTTTTGTGAGACATCGCAATGTTTGGATATTGTTACATTCCTAATATATATTTAATATACATTTTGTAGATCTTACCCTCTTTTTTTTTTTTTTTAAATAATTGAGCCGTGACCTTATTAACTCGTTTGCTGCCATTGACGGCTAGAGACGTAACAAAAAAAAATCATTAGTTTCACATTTTTTTCCACTTTTTAAGAGTATGAAAACCTAGATTTTTTTTTTTATTGTACATTAAGAACAGATATAAAATTTGTGATTAATCGTGAGTTAACTATTGAAGTCATGCAATTAATTATAATAAAAAAAATTAATCGTCTGATGCACCAATTTTTTTTATAATATTTTCTTTTTGTTTAATTAATTATTTAAACTCACGATTAATCACAATTTTTTTTATATGTACAATAAAAAAAAATCTAGGTTTTCATACGCTTGTTAACAAAAGTGGGAAAAAATTTGAAACTACTAGAAATAGTTCAAATGAATTTTTGACGTCTATAGCCGTCAATGGCAGTGAATGAGTCAACAGCAGCAAAGTGAATGTAACTTAAAAGGTTTTGCGATGGCCCGTTTCCATTTTAGCTCCGGTAAATACACCGTTTGATTATCGTTTGTCCTTTAAATGGTGGCAAACGCTCTTCCTTTTGCTCCCGCAGGAGAAGGAGAAGTATTTGTGAACGGAGATAATTGCTGGCGGCTCGTGCGTGTCCACCAGGGACAACGAGGCCACGGAGGACTTGACCATGTCAGTTCTTATCAACTTGGACTCGACTCCACATGGCCCGTCAAACTCGCTTGTCGGCCGCCGTCATTCGCAACCGCCGTGCTGTGGGAAATCATTTCATCAGGCCACAAATGATTTAGTATTTGCTTCAAACGACGCCTCTTAGATGCTAGCGACACGAGAGAGACCCGCTGAATGATGAAATATTTCTTCACTCGATGGCAGAAGGCATAATTCGCCTCCGTATGTTGACGTCGGCTGTCAAATGAAACGTAAAAGCAGACATCGACACAGGGGGGGGGTGGAACAAGCACGTAGCTTAGCCTAGCTTAACGCTAACGCTAAATAGCATCTATGTTGCAGTGGTAGCCTCAAGGCAAGTTTTGTTTCTCTGAGAGTCACGTCAAGAAAAATAAAAGGAAGGAGGTGCCGGTTTGAATTCATTTATTTGACCTTGTTATACTCAATAAAACCAATCGAGCAATTAACACATTTGGGGAAAAAAACTGCTACGTCAACGCTTTCTGTTAAATGTGATTAGGCAAGTCATTCAGGATCTGAATTGTTTAATTGAATTTTTTTCTTCCCAGTTTTGCGTCCATCTCACTTGATTGGCTCCGCCTCTCCGCTGAGCAATCTCATCCAAATAAAGCGCAATCTGTAATCAGCTGACGGACCTGAAATTGAAAATCTTTTTGCTCTCCGCACAAATTCTGTTGCGATTTTAGCTGTAAATTTTTTGCATATCTGCAAAACCTTTATTGATCATTTCCGTTTTACTTTACTTGTATTTTTTTTTTTTTTTAAACTGCCACTTTTTTTCTACTGGTACGCACGAGAAATGCCCTTTAAGGGGAACGGGGTAACCTATGTGAGACCAGAGTGGATTCGACACGGAAGCGGCCTTTGCAATGCATGCAGAGCACTCGTTCACTGACCTTCTGGTGGAAGCCAAGAAGTGTGCGTGCGTGCGTGCGTGCGTGCGTGCGTGCGTGCGTGCGTGCGTGCGTGCGTGCGTGCGTAATCTAAAGTTGACAGAGCTTGTGTTGTTTGGGAACAAGAAGTAGTCTGTTTGCTGTGAGCAAGCGATGTGATCAAATTGTGGCGTTTACACAAGTGGGCTGCATTTTCATAATAATGGCAACAAGCGCGCATAAATTACAGCATTTTTGAAACATTAAAAGAAGACCGAAAACTAACAGACAAAGGTAATCATTTTTTCAAATGCTTTTCAAAACACGCAGGACGCTGCAGATGAAAAAAAATGATTCAAAAGATTTAGTGTGACAATCAAAAAATGAAAAAAAAATATATATATACCTTTCATAACACAAGTACTATATTTACTAAAATAAAATACAAATAGAAATTGACCATATACAAGAATACAATAAAATTGACATGCAACGGTGTTTGGAAATAGAAAATATTTCAGAAAAATAATTAACTAAATATCAATAGATAGGTTTGTGTTGAGTTTTTAAAACCAGCTTGAAAAAAACACAGAAAATCAAATATAGAAATCAAATATTGAAATGAAAAATTATTAATTAATTAATGTATGTAAAATGGAAATGGGTGGTAAATTTAATTCAGAAAAATAAAATGATAAAACTCATAACTAATAAAATAATTCAAATGCTACATATTTTTTTTAAATAATTCGTGAAAAAGTCAAAGACTAAAAGAAGCGATAGCTCTCTCTCTCTCTCATTCAGTGTTGTAAAAGCCTTGGGCGACTTTGGGCTGCGTTGTGTGGTATTGCTTCAAAGCCATTAAAGTGCAGCCCCGCTAATCTAAATCCAATCATTTGCGTCCTTTCCCCTCCCATCGCTGGCATCATGCTTCCGTGTGCTTCCGTGTGCTTCCGCGTGCGGCGCAGATTGATGCTGTGTTGTTTGGACAGGGATTACGCCGATCGTGGCGGCTTAGACCAGATGACATAAAGACTCTTAATCAAATTCTAATTTAAAAACAAACCAAAAAAAAAACATCTCCAGTATGCACAGCATCTTTTGATTGTACATCTTATCTCCTTTCTTCCCACTGGCGTCCTCCATTCTTGTGGCCTTAATGGATTGTTACCCGCCTTCAAGCGACAAGCGAAGAACACGTTGAGTGAGTTCGCCGTCCGCCGTCCGCGAGGCCTGCGGGTTCACGACGCCAATACAAAGCTTCTTGAATTCTAAGGACGCTCACTCCATTGTTGTGTACGTTCTATCAGGAGAGACTTGCCGGATGTATTATCCCCCCCCCTCCAAGTATTTGTAATAAGCTTGATTTTCACTATTAAGTAAGCTGGAGAGCAAAGCTTGTTAATATTCCTTCTCAAAAGTCATTGATTGAATAAACGTAGAAAAACATCAATTAACAGGCACTAATCTGCTTAGATTGTTGTAAATTTTTCCATTTATGACACACACGTACTTTTATTCTGTGAATTATATATATATATATATATATATATATATTAGGGGTGTTCGAAAAAAATTGATTTGTCAATATATCGCGATATTACAGCGCGCAATTCTCGAATCGATTCAATATGCGGCCAAATCGATTTTTAAACATCAATTTTTTATGGGAATATTCAACAAAACGTCTTTCTTAGGGTTAGGATTCACACATTAAGCATGGAAGAATGTTCTATTAATGGAACATTAAGCCTTAATATTTGATTTCAGTGCTGTTCAAACATGCAACAGACTGTAATAAAACTGGCGAGAATTATTAATGTCATCCTTAACTCATTCACTGCCATTGACGGCTATAGACGTCAAAAATTCATTTGATCTATTTCTATTAGTTTTTTTCCCACTTTTGTTAACTAGAGTATGAATACCTAGAATTTTTTCTATTGTACATTTAGAACAGCTATAAAATTTGTGATTAATCGTGAGTTAACTAGTGAAGTCATGCGATTAATTACGATTAAAAAAAAATTTAGCACTTGACGCCCCTAATTTTTCATAATCTTTTCTCGCTTTTTCTTAATCGCGTCAGGCGAATACTTTTTTTTAATTGTAATTAATTGCATGACCTCAATGGTTAACTCACGATTAATCACACATTTTATATCTGTTCTAAAAGTACGATCATTTTTGTCTAGGTTTTCATATTCTTGTTAACAAAAGTGGGAAAAAATGTTAAACTAATAGAAATAGTTCAAATGAATTTTTGACATCTATAGCCGTCAATGGCAGTGAATGAGTTAAGAATGACTAATAATTCTCGCCATTTTTTTTATTGTTTTATTATTCTTATTATATATATCATACAATTTTTTTTTTCACAGTCACTTTGTTCAAACAGTAAAAAATATTTTTCATGCATATGAAAAAAACCTAATACTAAAAATGTTTTATTTTATTTTTATTTTCTATGACATTTTGATGCCTCGCAAGCAAGAATTGTCTTTTTATTTATTTTTGAAGCGGCAGACTGCTGGCTATCTTAGTGGAAAGTTTAATAGCGATCATGCAGTAAAAAATGAACAGGGTCACGGTAGTTTGCGAAAGGATGCATTAATGAGGGACCCTCAACAAAAGAATGTTGTGTGCGCGTGTGCGCTGGAGCCGCTACCTGCTTGCTCTCCCCGAATAATTAAGACGAGCCTTCCTTACAGTATCTGCACTCCAATTAATTTCCCTACTTGAAGGGGCGAGCGGAGACTCGTGTGCGGGCGCTGATGGAAGATTAGCGTAAACTCAATTAAATATTGATGGCTATAAATAAACACGCCGGTCTGGCGATGCGCCGCGCCGCTCCATCACTGCCGCTTATCAACTGGGCAAATGTTGAACTTGGGTGGAGGTGAGAGCAAGGACAACAATTCCAAACGACATGCAAATCAGCTGGATTGCTATGCAGTGATTGGCACGTATGAATGCGCATGGTTTCTTCTTATCCATCCATCACATCACTTTGCATAAATTTGATATTTTTCACATTGTTTTTTTTTTTTTAGCTTTTTATCCCCCATTTTTATGTTTTAATTATTATTTTGCTAGTTTTTCATTTCATTATTTAGCTCTGTTTTTCATTTCTAAACCTCAAATTAATTTTTGGAAAATATTTTCAAACGTTTTTTTAAAAAGTTTTTTTCACCTTTTTAAAAAAAAAAATATTTTAGAAGATATTTAGGGGGAAAATATTTGAAAATGTATGCATGTTGCACCCCTCCACACACACAGATTTTTACAAAATGTTTTCTAAAAGAAGCAAATGCACAGCAATGATGACTAGCGTGACAAAAAAAGTTCATGTACTGCCAAACTAAGCATTTTTATATATGATTTATTTCTGATATTTTTTCTAATTTATTTCTGTTTATGTAATGTTTGTGCTTTTCTAACTCAGATTTTTTTTAGATGTAGTTTTTGTAATATTCCTAAAAATTTATGCTTAGAGAATTATTATTTTTTTTTTATTATTATTATTTTGTGGTGGGGTCGTTTTTTTTTTTTTTTGGTATTTGAGCAATTGTGCTAAAACTCTGAAAGGATATTTAAGCCTCCACCTCTTATTTTCATGGATCATTATTCTATATCCATGATCTATTACCCGAGCCTCTTATCCTCGAGGGCGTGCTGGAGCCTATCCCAGCTACCTGTCTTCAGGCAGTAGGCAGGTTACACCCGGAACTGGTCACCAACCAATCACAGGGCAACGATTATCGTTCATGTTTTCTTTTTGTTTTTGTTTTTTGGTCTCATTCCAAGTATTGTCTTTATTGGGTTTAGACCGGAATACTGAGGTGTTAATGTGCAGTACAGATTTTTTTTTTATTTATTGTAAAGTCAACCATATTGAGTTTGCCAATACAAACACACAAATGCACAAACAGTAAATATTGTACTCAAAACGCAACCAAATGTTCAATAATTGCAAACTTTGCATTTTTTGTGTGCATCCTACATTGGTAGCAGTCTCTCAATTCAGTCACATAATTGGCCTCAAATTCCAGAAGTCAAACTTTTATGTGGCCGCATTGCTCCCATTCCTCTCCGCTCGGGTCTCCTTTTATTTCCCGAGGGAAAAGGCGCACACTGTTTTTAGGAAGGGGGTGGGGGGGGTGGGTATTATTTTATCGAAGGCAAAAGGCAGTGAGCGAAAAGCCTCCATTCACGGCTCCATAATAGTCTATTCATGAAGACTCTTGTGCCTTTTATTATTTCAAACATTCTGCCAGCACTTACAAGTCCATCCTGTCTCTTTGTGCTGCCATCGTGTGAGGATGCGCTCCATCCACACAAGCCCCAAATACCCCCCCCCCCCCCCCCCCAAGGTATCAGTCAAAGGAATAAGGGGTGTCTTTATCCTGTCGTGGTGGTTCGGGTCTTGTCAGAAACCAAGCACTCAGTTCCTAGCAATTTGTTACCTGAAGAGTTTCCTTAGTTTTGTTGTAGACTGAAAAAAAATCGGGACGTCAAAATATGAGACGAGACGAACATGACAGTTGCCATCTCAAGAGTTTTGTCATCTGGATGTGACACGCAATTTAGATGATAAAATTAGTCGGAACAAAAATAAATGCTCAGGAGATTTATTCGGCTCGTTTCAAATCTTCCCGATTTAGTCTTTTGTGTCCTTATCTTACTTTCTATAACACTCAATCATTGCCAATTCAAAAAAATTTTTCAAAATTAACCTGAAACAAAGAACGGAAGAAATAAAAGAAAGTAACAGTACCTATCTGTACATTGTTAGCTAACAAAGTGCCAGGATCTGGTTTAGTGGCTCATCTCCTATTGTCGCATCCCAAATGAAGCACTTTGACTTTGCGTGGACTTGACAAGACGCGGCCGCCTCGGAGGAAAGACAAACGAGCCACGTGAAAGGATTAACAGCTACCTGTCACCCGGCCGGCATGAGCGCAATCACGATGAAGGAGCTAAATAGCAGCAATCAGCGGCGATGCATCGCCGCCTCCTCCTCTTCCTCCTCTTCGGTGTGCCAAGCGATGCCGCACGCTGCAATTATGCAGGCGTCAGCCTTCTGCGACAGCCACCTCGTAATTTCTCCCCAATTTGGCTGGCGAGGCTTTGAAAAGGGCCCGTAATTTGGATCCCTTCAGCTTTATGCTAATGTCTTAGCACTGACGCGCGCAACTTTGTGCTAGCATGTGTTGAGAAGACGAGCGACCATGTTGACGTCAATGAGACAGATGATGAATGGCGAGTTATTTTGGTGTGCAACAGTGGTACTTTTTTTTTTTTTTTTGGATTCAACTGTGCCCAAATTGGTTGTGAATCCAAAAGAGAATTTTTTTGAATTTTCGAATGAGAAACAATCATGCATATTGTCCCCCACTAGTGTCACAGGAATCATTGAAAGTCATGTGAAGCACATTCTTCAAGGCACAACAGCCGGAAGTGTTTGCACGTGTATGGGAATGTTTAGCCGGCTAACAAGTATTAGCTTAAATGAGTAAATTAGGTAGTCGATATAGCCCATTCCTAGCAGGAAGGCCGCTTGCAAATTTGAACGCTGGAGCAAATGGACGTACCCTCCCAGATTCGTTTAGCGCAAGCTAGCTGTTACGAAGTTTGTGCTTGGCAAGGCCAAGATTTTTAAAAAATGACCAAATGACAGCTAACTAATATCTCCAAAAACTTGGAAGGCAGCACTTTATATACTAAATGTTCTGGTCAGTTTTGAACTTGGCCAAGAACATTGTCATAATAATTGTCGAATTGCGAAGTACGAATTTAACAATCAGTCAGATTATCTTAGCGCTAGCTAGCGGCTACGACAGAACAAGTTTGCGCTTGCAAGGTCAAGATTTAAAAAATGGCAGAATGACAGCTAATATCTCCAAAAAACTCGGAAGGCAGCTCTCTATATAGTTTGGTCCAGTCAGTTTTAACCTCGGCCAAGA
The DNA here is from genome assembly GCF_051991255.1 of Vanacampus margaritifer. Classification (NCBI taxonomy): domain Eukaryota; kingdom Metazoa; phylum Chordata; class Actinopteri; order Syngnathiformes; family Syngnathidae; genus Vanacampus; species Vanacampus margaritifer. The sequence goes on from NC_135432.1 coordinate 61,115,663, forward strand.
ACATTGTCATAATAATTGTCGAATTGCGAAGTACACGTTTTCAGCGAAATCAGGTGCAGGTCTCACGGCTCTGTCGAGGCTCCCTGTGACCTCTTAAGACTTCTACGCCACAATTTTGTACAATTTTTTTTTTACACTATTTGTGTAAAAGTGTCAAGAAAGCAGCACTTTTTTTTTTCTTCAACACATGCTCTTCATTGCTTTGGACTAATTACAGCACGTCAAGCTGAATAGCTCACTGCAGCGTTAGCGGCCTAACGACTCCAGAGGTCAACGCACCATCAGTGCTTTTCTTTTGTAGCGTGAAAGAAACGCAGACACGACAATAAGGACATGCTATAGAGCAACACACACACACACACACGTTCAATGTAAGGCTTTGCTATAAAGGCTAACCTGTCCTCCTTTCTCCTCCTCACGCCTTTCAAGGACGCGTCAGCTTCCCGTCCGAGCATCACGTTTCGCCACCGCCAGCCACCCGCCTTCTTTTTTACCCCGCCGCTCTTTTTAACTGTTAATTCCTGCCTTCCGACGGCCAGGACAGCTTAATTAATCACTGCCCGCCTCTAATGAATTGACCAGGCGGGGTGTTATTGATCCCTGGGGTAGTCTAATACCCCCTCACTGAGCTCACGGATCAAACGCATAAGGGAGAGAGAATATCAAATATTCCACCTAAAAAGCGAGAGAAGGTTAGCATCAAAGAAGTCTCAGCAAAAAAAAAAAATTTTTTTTTTTTTTTACAGCAGGCACATCAGGTTCACTCTGGCTTGGGTTACGCACAGAAAATCGCATTCCTCTCAAGCGTTAGATTTCAGCTTCTCAAGTCCACAGGACAAGCTTCACCGTCTCATTAGAGACGATATGGCAATGCCGCCGCCGCCGAGGATGTCGAGGGATTTAAATTGATTTGGTACGGAACAAGAATTGTCATCCCCTCACATTCTAGCCACTGCTCCAAGAACAAACACAAAGCAGCTCAGTGTTTGGCTAGCAGCCGTTATGCTAGCAAATGTCATGGCTAGCAGCCGTTATGCTAGCAAATGTCATGGCTAGCAACATTCGTTTGGGTGGCCGGCTACAGTCATTTCAAGGGTTCAGGACGCAGCTAAACCGCGAATAATGAAAAAACCCAAGAAATTAACGACTTCCTATAAATGTTTAGCTTAATGGATTTTATATACAGTTGTGCCTTGAGATACGAGCACTGTACGGTCGTAGGTGACTCAAGTCACTTCACAAGCAGTTTGGCAGATATAATTAATACATCTTTAAAAAAAAAAAACAGGATTAAAGTTGCTTATTGTCACTCTCAGTTGAAAATAAAACAGATTATGTATTTAAAACAACCACGTAGCCTTTGCTATTTTAATGCTAACATATGGGAAACTCCAAAGGCGGGCTAACAATTAACATGCATGTGACATAGTGTCATCTTTTATCCTTTAAGATATACAGTATATATGAACACAAACACTGCTTCAAAACATATACAGAGATAATACAAGAATACTCACAGGTCACTTCTCATTGAAAACCACATCACAAACATTTTTTGTTGTTTTTTTGAGCGAGATGTAAACGAATGAATGGCATTTCCATTCATTCAAATGGGGAAAGATGGTTTGCGATACAAAGTGTTTTGTGTCACTGACACCATGCCGGCTGTCAGTCTACATTATACGAAAGCAGCATGTATCGACGACAACAACATTTTGCAATCATTTTCTCTCCAAGCAGCAAAAGACTCAAGAAGGCTTTTGGCACGACCGGAAGAGGAATTTTTGAAGAGACATTTCCTCAAAAGTTCAGAGTTAAGAACAAGAACGCTAAATGCGCTTAAATTGTCCTATCGAGCTCCAAGTAGAATTCTTGTCAACAGGATGGCAACAGAGTGCTCACTTAGAGTTGTGAGGATTTTTTATTTTTATTTTTTTTTTAAGTACAGGAATCATTTCTCAGAAGCAGAAAAACAAGAACGCATGGCTGAAGAGATGTTTGAAGGCAAGCAAAAACATGACAGCTAAAAGAGCTGTTTAGCAAGTTTTTTGGCTCGAATTAGTGGCCTAAAAACAAACTTGGTGTAAGAATTTTGACAACCACTCGGCAGAGGAACCACATGCTGCTTCATCAAATCTGAAGATAAATATATCAAATGTAGCAGCATCCTCTTGTGTGTTTTCCTGACAATTTGTGTCTAGTTGGATTGAAGTGGCGTGGTCGCTCTACTTACTGTAGCCGATGTGCGCAACGCAGAGCATTTAACACAATGTGAAGTCTATCCGAACCATGGACCGAATCACTCTCGGAGATCACGCGCGCGCGCGCGCGATCAAATGCTTCTTAACTTGTCTGAATGCCAGAGCGTGACAACCTACCCCCACTTTCCATCCCTCTCTCTCATGGGCACAAGGGAAGGAGGGAGGGGGGGGGGGGCTTATATGCGCAAAGGCTGCTCACAACCCTCTGCCACCGCCCCACTCGTCCGTCTGCGTGCCCGACTGCATTAAACATAAGCAGCTTTACTTGATAGGGCGACATCCAGCTTTAATTACCGTAAAGTCTGCACAACATGTGAGGAAAAGACCACTCGCCTGTGTGTGTGTGTGTGTGTGTGGGGGGGGGGGGGGGTAGCGTGGCAAGTACAACGTTCTGTTTCTGATTTTTTTTTTTTCCACAGGCCATGATTTCAAAATGTTATTATCTCAGTAGGCACGCATTCTTCCATTACTCTGTGAATTGTGTTTCTCCCCGAGGCCCCGTCTTCTTACATGGTCTGTCAATGCAGAAACTGACAATCATTGTTTGTATATTTAAAATATATAAATATATAAAGTCCAAATGAAAAACAGTAGGGAAATTGTAATGTTGTGAAGAAAAGTGTCAAGTTCAACCCAAAAATATTTTAAATGGATAACTTAACTAATTCAGCCATTTTCAGCAGTAAAAAGTTGAAAAGATTTTATCTACAATTAATTTGGTAACTTCATTATTTTTCATGTACAATTAATACCTTTAAAAACACTTTTTGCCACTCGCTGTCAACTGGAACAGCTAACGACTAATCACAGCTCACCTGGATTTGGTCATGTGACTTCAGCAAACTAAACCATGATTGGTCGTTACCCGTTTCCTTAGCACGCTTGATGTCGTTTTCCGTAAAAGGTATTGATTGTGCATGAAAATATTATATTCTTACTGCTGAAAATAGCGAAATGAGTCCAGTATCCTTTTAGGTTTTGTTGTTGTGAAAATTGCTTTCCCCGCATTGCGCAAGAAAATAATAAGAACTCCAAAAAAAAAAAAAAAAAAGAAAGAAAATAATAAGAACTCATTGTTCTTTGTACCAATTGTACCAATTCAGCCAACTGTTTCGGAGCAAACAACTTCCTAGCTAACTAATATTCTTGCAAACGTGCCATAAATGCCGCTAATTTATTTATATATATATATATTTAATTCAACTTAAATGACTTTTACCCCATACATAGTTACTACTACTACTCCACACATTAGCACTCGTAGCTTTGTGTTTCTCCACAGAGTGTCCTCGAAAAACCTGAATGAACGGAGTTAAGAGGAGCGACTTGACCACATTGTAATTGCTGAAAGGATGTCACAGTGCCGTGCCATAAATTAATTAGCCTAAAGCGCTTAGAGAAAGTCGCTGTAATGGCTTCCACTGGAGAAAAAAAAAGGCCAGCGGATGGAGGTGTGAGCTCTCTTGAGGGTTAAAACTTGATGAACAGAAAGTCACTTAGTTGTGGTGACATCAAGGAAGAATGAATTTTAAACCTTTAACGACGTTCGCGTCTTCTGCTTAAATCATTGAATATGGCCACTTTCTACACTTTGGTTATTCAAACATCAGAATGTTGGCGCACTATATCAAGATCAAAATTCTGGTGAGACTTTATTAGCTAGTAGCTAGCACCATTTACAAAAAAAAAATATTTTTGAAACAGGATGAATCACCTGTTAAGTCTATTTTTTTTAATTGTACGAATTGTGTCATAAAAGTTCCAGGACTGGTGTCGCAAAAGGATTTAGCTTGATGTTGTCAATTCATTGAAAGTCGACAACGTGGGGATCCTAGAAGAAGCCTTTTGTGACTCCAAAATGAAAATTTGCTGTCTCCAAAGTGTCGGACTAAGATTTTGCTGCAGATGGATGGACGGACGCTGTAAAAAAAAAAAAAAAAAGCCAATCACGGGGGAGAATTGCACCAAGCACCTTACAACTGAATGTGGAATCAAGAAGCCTAGAAATGGAAAGCAGCAAGCAGGCTTCCCACAAAAGGCTGCAGCTCATCAATAACTCGGACATGATGGGAAATGACTCCCCTCGACCCGACTTCCTCTCCACCTGTTTCTGGGTAAACTTTCACATGTGGCGCAGCTAAGAAATGTTCCATTTTGAAGCAAATGTCATGTACCTAAACTCCTCTTGTCCAAATGTGATTTGTATCCGCGCCGTCTTCTCGTTACGAGTCTGCTGATTGATGGCTTTGTGCTCGTAGCGCAGGCACATGCTTGCAGTTAAACTGCGGGGCTGCCGGTCGAAGTAAGCGCAGCTCGTCACAGAGAAACGCGCGCATTTCAAAACTAAATACGACGACATCGGAGCTATCTACTGTACGTGCGCTGAGGCAATATCATGACATCATTGATGCCCCGCCCATCATGACCTCATTGGTAAAAAATAGAAAAAAATAGAGGCAGTATTTCAGAAGCAAAATGTGCTTTGTCTAAGAAAACAAAAGGTTTTTGTATTTTCTGGGGGGGGGGGGGGTTATTACTTAAGGCCATTATTTTAGGAAATATTAAAAATGTCAACAAGAAATTGAAAAAAGTTCTTTACTTGCCTTTTTCTTCATTTAATGATTTTATTATGTTGAATTTGCAATATGAATTGAATACGAATTTGAATTGAATATGCTTTCATTACAACAGGTGTGGAGCTAGGGTGTTGTGGCTAGGCGAGTGACGTATACAGTAAAGGGAAAAAAGTGCAAAATTACAATAAAATTTCATTTTTGAGAATAAGAACATGAAGTTATGCAGCAAAAACATTCATTTTAAAAAAAAAAAAAGACATTTAAAAAAATATATATTTTTGGGGATTATCATGATAAATGTCTATCAAATTTAGAAGAGTAGTCGCAATCTTTTTTTTTTGCTTATTTGCTGACAGCGCAGTATTATACATTTGGCAGCCTTCCCGAGTGTGTGTGTTTGTGTGTATGTGTGTGTATGCATGTGTGTGTGTGCTCTTTAAATCACCTGAAACTTGTTTCAAATCCATGACCCTTCACCTTAACCGGATATTTCAGAGTCCTGCCAGAGTCATGAAGTTGTCAGGAGACCAGGGGAAGGATCAAAGGAAAGAAAGATGTAGTCGCAATATTACAAGAACAAAGGCGAAATTTTGTGAGCATAAAATTTAGTTTTCATTTGATGAAAATATCATATTATAGTTGGAATTAGTCACATAAGCAAGATATTTTAATTTGATGGGAAGTTGTTAAGAAAAAAATTGGGGGTTGATAATAATGTCAATGATAAGGTAATTAGCTGCTAAAATGGTGGCAAAGCACTGCTTTTTTTTTTTTTTTTACTTTGATCCGAACATATGAACAGCAAACAATTGAGTATACAGCAAAATCTGATCTCCCATTTTTGGCTTCTATCCTTTTTTTTTTTTTTTTTTTTTTTTAAAGACACGTTTATCGATTCCCCGTCATTATTGAGCCCCTCGCGGCGGACTTCCATTGCAGGATGCACAAACACACAGCGGCTTCTCTTGGGTATTCGGGTGCAGTGAATTTTCTCCCGACAAATTCTCGACCCCGGTCCCTCCCTTGAGGTTTCGCTCCACTGCCACCGCCACATCTCGCTGGAAAATTTTCTCTATTTTCACCTCGTGTTCCCCCACTCGACACGTTTGTCCTCGCAAATCAATGCGAGGACGTGTTTCTCTTTTTTCAGCAAGCGGCCGATATTGTTTTTTGTTTGGTTTCCTTGTTTGTTTTTTTTCCTTTTCTTTTTTGTGCCCTCCCTCGTCACCTTCACACAAAGCAAAATTCAATATGAATGGCTGTGATTATTGCAAGGACGGACGCAGAAAGAGAAGGTGAGCCAGGACAAAACACACTCACACACACACACACACACACACACAAGCCAGGTGGAAAGGATGGAGAAAAAAAAAAAAATCTATATTCGTGCCCTCTAATGTTCCACAGATAACTGCAGCGGCTCCTTTTCAGACTCGTCTCCATGCCGTCGCTAACCTGTCAATAAAACTTTTCTTCTTTTTTTTTTTTTTTAACCGCCTTAAATAAGCAGGCAGGAGAGCTCCCGAGGGCAGCCGCTTTCACCTTACAGTCCGCATCACTCACTGATTATTTGAGTCCAATGACGTTTAAGGTAGTTTAGTTCAGCAATGACTCGGAGGCAAGAAGGGAAATGGTGCGAGGAAGACAATAAAAAGCAATCGGTCGTTACAGGCCGGAGAAAAAAGTCAGGGAGAAGCGCGCTGGAAACGGTATCTCGTTTTTAGTTAAGAAAAATTTCTGAATGAGGACATTTTGCCGGAGATTCATCCAGAGACAAAGTGAGGGTGGCGTTGAAGTCAAATGAGGTCACGACATTACATTCCACAGACTTTGTACAAAGCTGCCTCAAAAGTTGTGCAATTTGGAGTCGGACGAAAAATCTCCCAGAAATAATATGCTCCAAACTGGCGCCATTTCTGACCTCAAGGACTTCATTTCTACCAGCATCAAAGGATTTACTTTACACATAATTTGGATTTTAATTTTATTCGAATAGCACAGCCATGACGCATCCAGGATGAACCCAAGAACTGCAGGCCTCCCTTGCATCAGTTACAAGGAACAACTACAGTAACGACAAGTTTGTAACAAATAAATCATAAGAAAGCAAACATAACTATGAGATTCATTTTTCACAAATCATTTCCGGTTTAAGGCATTTTGTAGAAACTTTACTTGTACATACGCCGCCGTTGTTGTTTGCACAGTGACGTAAAATGGCGGCCGGCTCTCTGCTGAGCAATGCGAAACTCCGTAGCGTTCCTAAAGGGACGATCAAAACTCTTGAATGCGTCTGGCGAATAACGAGAGCACGGCGCGGGGGAGGGCGACTCTCCCGATCGCATGTTGGTTCTTTAGGAACGCAACGAGGCTTGCCTCGCTTTCTTTATATCCGATTCACATTGCTCGGTAGAGAACCGGCCGCCATTTTACGTCACTATGCATTGAACACGCAGCGACGTGAATAACGATGCGTATGTAGAAATACATTTTTATTAAACTGGAAATGATTTTTGAAAAATGAATCTCATGGTTATGTTAGTAACTCATTCACTCCCAGCCTTTTTCACTGCAGCAACCCCCTTCGCTCCTAGCTGTTGTACTGGATTTTGACTGATTTTGCAAGGTCCACAGCATATTCTGTTCTATTGTTATAAAAACATGGAACCTACAAAAAGAAAGATTAGAGTCTCTTCTTTCATCAGGAAGAAAATGATTTTATATCTGTTTCCGTTTTGCATCAATTAGCATTAGAATATAGCTAAGTTGTATGCCTAACTGCAAAGCACCTGGCCCGGATGGTTATCCGGCTATATTTTTTAAGCACTTCTGGTTAATGCTTGCTCCACTATTCTTAAGAGTAGTAACAGAAATTAAAACTAATGGTTACATTAATAACTACCATTTTTTTAAGTAACATACATAAAACAAAAAAAAGTTAAAAAAAAAAAATGTATAAATATGTTTTGGGGAGTGAAGAACAAATTATATATAAATAAAAATAAATAAAAATTATGTTTTTGGGTGTGAATGAGTGTAACAAACAAATAAATCGTAGACAATTTTTCAATATAGTTAGTGTTCATTTTAAGGTAGGCATCCATGAATCAACAATACGGAAGAGACTGCGCAAAAATAAAAAAAAATAAAAAGGTAGGAATCTCATAAAAAGAACATTACCAACATTTAAATGTGATAGCTATGATGGATGGGATGATGAATTCTGTTTTTTACCAGAATATCCTCAAGGAGAATTTGACCACCAATAATGTCGGACCTTGATACCCTTTATGACAGTAACATTGTTGAATAGAGGCTGAAATCGAACCTAATAAAATCCAACATCCACAAGAGATAGACTGTTGGGAATAAATTCTGGAAAATCATGGAACAAATATTAGAAGTTGGGCTTCTGGTAGTGTTCAACCCAGCAGAGGCCCCCCCGGCGTTGACCCACCACCTACTGAGTTACAAAAAGCACAAAATGAATACAAATCATCAATGCCGACGCCCTCCCACGTTTGCGACCGCCAGGGGAGCCCGGCAGATCAATAAGAACTTAAGTCATGGAGACCAGCGCATATTTATTACAACCGCCGCCATCTTCATCAAACGACGGATGTGCAGATGGCGGGTCGCGCTATACCTTTAAATACCAATGTTGTGACAGGGCAGCCGCGGCGCGGGTCAGAGCGCCAATGGAGAACAGATGGGCCTGCAGCGGTGCTGCTGGGAAACCCCTCCTGGTAGCGCCCCAAAAAATAACACCAAATTCTGACGCCTCCATTTGACATCCAAAAGTGTTTATTGGAATAACGTCTCCGCTTCCATTTTTGAAGACACGTCTCGATGAGTCACTGGAGAAACATTACACATAAATACTTATGAAAGGAATAGAAAATGTAAACAATAGCAAATCGATTCTGTCAACTGTGAGGTACTTTTGTTTGGACAATTTCTCACTTAACTCTTTGTAGAGTTGTCTTGTCAAACTTTTGTGCTCACATGACCGTGGCCACATCTGTTTGGTATTTACCTTCACGTCCAGGGAGATGTTGCTCATGGGGGGAGGCAACGGCTAACAGATGTGTCGAGCGCCACATTGACACTTTACATCTACAATCATAAATGCCGTTGACACATGAATGCTACTTTTTGGGGAAACATATATTATTTAACCCTGGAGAACCCAAGAACCCTTTTCTTCTTTGGAAAATTATGAATTATACATTAAATGACTGCTATAAGTTCACTGAACACCAAAATATCTGTTTTTTCAATTTTAACCCTTGTTTTTTGAACTAGCTCAGAGTTGCTAATTTATCAAAAAATATATATAAAAGATACTCCTAGGCTTTCTGCAACATGATATGAAATAGATTAACAAAAAAAAAACACAATTTTACCATCTGATGGTTTGCTGAGAAGATGGTTTTGTTTGGATTGATTTCCAGCCATCTTGTCACTACCACTCTGGCTCATGTAAGTGCAATATTCATCCACTAGATGGCCCCATGCAGGGGTCAGAAGTGGCACTCTGGACTTTTGAAGTTAAATTTGTAAAAAAAAAAAAAAAAAGGTCTTTGTTATTTGAGTAGCAGAATTTATAGGGGCCAAATTTGACCCCGTGGGTTGTCCAGGGTTAAAAAAAAAATTGTTTTTATTGTGTATTTATTATTTTAACCCAATCCCATTTTTGTGGAAAAGGCGTATTGGGGGTTTATCAGTGTTTTTTCAACAACAACAAATAGTTTATTTTTTTTATAATAAATTTGATAAAAATCCTGTGAATAATATGCCTCCCAAATCGATCCGCCGATCTGTTGGTATCCTTTATCATCAGATTGAATAAAATAAATGAATACCGATTCAAAACATTCTAATAAAGTATGAATGCTTTTAAATCCATATTTATTGGACTTTGGTTTTAAATGCCTTCTCTCTCTCTCTTTTTTTTTTTTAAACTGTGTTTGTGTTGTGCTCTAAATTAGTGAATGTGTAATTGTAATGTGTTAATAATTATATTATTAGTATGGGATTTTTTTTTAATGGGCTTTAGGTGAACTGATGAATACACACAAGCACATGCACATGCTCACCCACATACAAAATATATATATATATATATATATATATATATATATATGTGTGTGTATATGTATATATATATATATATATATATATATATATATATATTTTTTTTTTTTTTTAAAAGAGGGAAAAAAAACATTTTTATTAATTTTTTTTTAAATTTATTTGTTTTTTAAAAAAAAGGAAAGCAATGATGATGTCAAATCGAATGAACAATACTGAGCTCTCCTGAAAAAAATAAAATAAAATTGTGAATGTGAAGCATTTTGAGTAACGTTGTTTAAGAAATGTGCAATAAATCAGTGATTCTATTTATTTATTTATTTATAACAGGGACTGGTCAACATCTAAACAATGTGAATTTTATATATATATATAAATATACACACACACACACACACATATATATATATACACACACATTTATAACCACACACACACACATATATACACACACACACACATACAGTATATACACACACACACACACACATATACAGTATATACACACACACACATACACACACATATACACACACATATAAATATATATATATATATATATATATATATATATATATATACATACATACATACACACACCAGCTCGATTGGTCAAATTTAACCCTTCTTTCGGTAAATCTGTTTTTAGGGTGTAAACTCGGAATTTTCAATGCGCTATTTGCATGCCTGCCCAGTCGCTGTCCCTTGCCAATAGCGGTGGCACACGCACTGTGTACATGAAAAACATCAGATATTGGTACTAAATCAGATATGGGAAAATGTATCCATGTGTGAAAGTGAGAACATCTTGTTCAGGAGACGTGACATCGTGACCCAGACGGAGAACACAAGTCATGAGATTAGTCATTTTTCAGTGGAGGGGATTGGGAAGGGGGAAGGGGGAAAAGGGGGGGGGTGCAGGATACATGTTTCAATCGATGAAAATGTCACCGGGGACAAACTATTTCCCTCAGTCGAGTTGTAGATAAATATTGTCCAATCCGCCGCTGTCAATCCGCCTTGGCGTCCAAATGGAGACCCGACCACACCGCCAGCCTGACTGCACACGCACACACATACACACAAACGTGCCTCAGATTTCATCAGAAACAAAACACACACACACACACACACACACACACACACACACACACAGAGAGAGGGTCGACGCGGCCGCTTGTGGCGATGGTGTTTTTTGTTTTTTTTGTCAGATATGGATTTGTCAAGTTCTGATGAATGACGTGTTCTCAAACGATAACCTCCATCAATCCTCACACGTCTGCTTTTTGGACCTGACAAGTCCTGGAAAAACATCAAATTCATCTCACACGCGCACACAAATACACACAGTGGAGGTTGACACAAATGGATATAAAGAGATATGCTTCATATTTGCAGCTGGCTGCTTTTTTTTTTTGCCCCCAATAAACATCATCGTCAGCTGGCGGCTGCGACGCGTCCAAAAGAGCATGCGGCAAATTAAGCAAACGGTTTGCTACGCTTTGAAAACGTACAAGCAACTTGACATTTTAAACGCCGTGCAAATTGAGATGCGCTTTGTGTGCCACCGCAGCGTTTCGGAAAATTTGATTAGCATATTTTAAGAAGACATAGTATGCCTTTTTACCCCACATTTTGAAATCTCTTTGGCATGATTTTGTAAAAAAATAAAATAAAAACAAGGATCAGCACATTCTTGCCTTGCTGAAATGAGCCCATTCTGGATTTTTAGCAGGTTGGATTACTTTTATCCAAGGTTGGGTTCATTATTTTGAGCCAGCAGATTGGGTTGAAGATTAGATTTGGGCAAGATGAAGAACAAAAGTTGAGTTTTGGTGTATTGAAGTTTCTTTTCCCGTGTATTTGTCTCCCCCTGGCTGTTATACTGTTTTGCATTCTTCTTTGTTAAATGAAATTAAAAAATTAAAAAAATTCATTTGAACTATTTCTATTAGTTCAACATTTTTTTCTACTTTTGTTAACAAGAGTATGAAAACTTATATTTTTTTTATTGTATATTTAGAACAGATATAACATTTGTGATTAATTGTGAGTTAACTAGTGAAGTCATGCGATTAATTAGGATTACAAATTTTAAATCTGCTGACGCTCCGAATTTTTCATAATTTTTACGTCGAGTCAGGCGATTAAATTTTTTAATTAAATCACACATTTTATATCTGTATTAATAAAAAATAATTCTAGGTTTTTAAACTCTTGTTAACAAAAGTCGAAAAAAATGTTAAACTAATAGAAATAGTTCAAATGAATTTTTGACGTCTACGGCCGTCAATGGCAGTGAAAGAATTTGCTCTCCAAAACAGAGAAAAACGTTCTATTTTAAATATTGCCATGGTCCTAAAAACATATTTTTCATGCTATAGCATACAGAAGGCTTTGATGTAGCCCCTGTACTGAAGAGGTCACTTAAATCAATGGTAGTCATAACAAAAAAAACGGCCAGCGGGTGGCAGCAGAGTATAAGAGATCGGCTCCATGTTTTTATAGCCATAGAACACAATATTCTGTGGGCCTTGCAAAATCAGTCAAAATCCAGTAAAACCGCCCGGAGCGAAGGGGGTTGCTTCAATGAAAATGGCTGGGAGTGAATGAGTTCATCAGGATACCATGTTTAGACCTCAGGTGCGCCGACGCCATCTTTCGCTCGACGTGGCTGGGACAGAAAATGACCAAGTCATTCAGAAAGCAGGCGTGTGCGTGTGCGTGCGAGCGTGCGCGTGTCCCAGGCAGGTGGCCACTGCTGGCACGTCTGCACACATTTGAATAGAGAAGGCCGTTGTATTTTTGGAGGGTCCGCATCTCTTTTGTGGGCATCTGAGAAGCCATACAGATCCCTGCAGGCGCCCATTTCCAGTGTGTGTGTGTGTGTGTGTGTGTGTGTGTATGAAAGCGTGCGAGCTGGCATGGCGCGACGCCTCACTTCCTGTTTCACACCAGCACAAGCGGACGGGAGCCAAGAGGAAGAATAGAAGGAGGTCAGAGGGGCGCGCAGACGGAGGAAGTGCTTGTGGGGTAATGAAAGGACGGCGGAACAAAATCATCAGGGGGCTCCGTTTGCCAGGACGACATAAACAAACGCTCCCATGACACTGATGGCCATTGATGGGCAAATGTGCTGTGGATTGCGTTCTTCAAAAAGATCATTTTCGCAGATGTTTTTTTGGGATGTCAACATCTTTAGTCATTAATGCAGCATTGTTCCCTTCCCCGACAATCGCCACTTGTTTTTTTGACCGGCTGCGCACCGAGAGACATGGCCGAACGTGACTGAACTGTCACACGTTGAGCGGGCTTCTGCAAATAGTTTTTGAGAGTGGCTGACCACCAGCAACGAGTTTTGCAGCAATTTGAATCGCAGGTAAAAAAAAAAAAAAAGTGTCAAAACTAAGTTAAAACAGATGTAGAACTACAATATTGTGTAACGTAACCCTGTTAAAAGTGTATTCAGGGATCTTCTCGAAACGTCCGCAAGCGGAAGACCATCCTACCAGTTTACTCGATTTTTTTCAAGTAAATCCTGTTGGGAACATGCAAGCTCATCTTCATCAATATTTTTTTTAAATTGTTTTAGGTACGCGTTTACTTCCGCTTAATCTGGCGGCCGGTGGTAGCGCTAAATAGCTTTAGCTAAAGCATGCTAAACACTATTGTTACCTCCAGTTCAACAGCAAGTAAATACACTTACCAGCACTCAGTATGCTACTTCCTTGTTCACCATTCGGTCCCGGCTGGCCGTGTTGTTGGGCTCCGTGTGACCACAGATAGGACGCTGTGTGTGTGACGTAGCCCGTGCTTGAAGCCGATTGGCTGCCGCAAGGCGAAGCGCAAAAAAAGTTCAACTTGCGGATTTTTGCCTCTCCGCACCGCCTCCCACCGCTCCAAACGTGGAGGACTGCCTTGCGTCCTTACTACAATGTAATCGCGCCGCCGGAAACATCTCCCTCCATAATTACATTGTACAAGTGTGCTTCACAGTTTCGTCTTTGATTCGATTGACAATGATTTTTGCTTCAATCTATAGATGTGCAAGGAATTGTAATGATCTACTCCAGTCTGACTCGCTAATGCTAATTAGCGCACTACTCGCGGCACTTTTAATCACTCAAAAGAACGGCTCCACGCTGAAAAAAAAAACGATGTTTTATTGGAATCACTTGATCGTGGCTTTCTCATTCTACTCTCTAATGTGGCTACAACTACAACAGTGTATTAGACCGCGTGAAACCACACTGCCCCTCAGTGGCCAAACCGGGTACAACATGAACAGCGCTTCAAATAAAAGGCACACACAAAGACAAGACAGTATAAAATAATTTAAATAAGATTGATTTTGGGACATTTAAAATCGATCCAGAATCGTATTAAATGAGAATAGCGATTTTTATGAGAATCGATTTTTTGGGCACACCCCTAATTAGAAGCATTTAAATAATGGCCAAAAAAAAAAGGGAGAACAATGATGATGACATTTCAAATGATCAATACTGAGATCTCCCAGAAAAAAAAAAAAATAAAAAAATAAAAATAAAAAAAAAATAATGGCCAAAGCAAGGCACTTTTTCGATAACATGAATGGTTTTGTTGACTTTACCGAGTCAACGATGAAGTGGCATGTTCATCATCTCTGCAGATGAACTACAGAGCAAGAAAACACAATGACACTTTAATTGGAAGTGAAAATCAAGGCTGAGAGTCAGCGCATAAGAGGATCCTGTTAGCGGCTACGGGAAGTTCTTTGCATCTTTTGTTTTCACCGTCTGCGTCAGCACTTCCCCCCGCCCCCCCACTTGCCTTTATTTAGGCAGTTAGCAGCATCATTAGCAAGCGTCTTGGACAGCGCGTGACCTTTCCACCTCCTCTGCGCTTGTGCCCGTTCTAAGCTGGCTATCAAGTTTGGTCACGTCCCCGGCGGTATTGCTTTAAGTTCATTAGCGGAAGGTGATGCGACAGCACATTAAATGCCAGGAAGGCACGACGGAAACGCACTCAGCCCGAGTCATCCGTTTCGTCACATCAGCACATTGTTTGTATTGTAATTACGGTCCATTATAATGTTGTTTGTCGTTTTTCACTTATGTGCGGCTAGGGAAGCTCCATCCGTGGGATTAACAAGACAACAGTTCTCTGGATTTTTCAACATACTATTTAAACTTCTTAGCAATCATTCGTCATCTATTATGGCCCCTGATTATCTTCTTTTTTTTTTTTTATTATTATTGTTAACATGGAAACATAGCTCTTCGGTTTGCATGTTTACATAACCCTGTAGCTACGATTGCTTTTGGGGATAATGGATCCACTGTTATCATTAAACAAGATACATAATAATCAGCAAACAAATCTTAACTTGCGTATAAATATTCATTGGTTAGCCACAGGTTTCTTTTATTGCTCCCTAAAAGGGCAATTCCCCCAGTCACAAGCCGTCCAAGAAACGTAATAACAATCACTAACAGAAGGAGACATGAAAAAGTAAGTAGAAGAGGGAGGAGGAAAAGAAGGCTCAAACTCTTCTACTTTAAAGGGGGCACAGTATGAACCTGGAAAAACCTTATACCAGAGCTCAGGAGTCATATGAAATGTCAGGTGGTTGCTTGTGACTTGCATAGCACCCGTGGGCCAAATTTGGTCGCAATAGTATGAATCCCGAAGAACAACCTTTGAAGGGCCCGTGGAATTGACCAAATCCACCATTAATGACGCAGAAGTACTGTGTGAAGTACATTTTGGGGTAGGCCTCCTAAACATACCCACAATAAATGTCGGTACATTTTGACAAGGGTGATTATGGCTGCAAAATGTGGTGAGTTTGTGCGCATGGGCAACCCTCAAAAAGTGATTTAGTTGACCTAAGTAGTAAGGAAGCCATTTCAAGATGACCAACCTGACCTCAAAATGGCTGCTTCAATCCAAAAATGCCATGCCCTTTTCAAATGTAGGATCTTGAGACTTTTATGACACATCTCTGAGTTATTGCTAAGGATTTTGCTCCACAGATCCTCAAAATATTACATACATTCAAAAGCACTTGTTACATTACGGTGTGTGTGTGTGTGTGTGTGTGTGGGGGGGGGGGGGGTGCTGGGGGGGTTGGCAAGGTGTTGACTTTGTAAAAACTGACAGGAATAAGGTTCCCCATCCCTGATCTAAAGGTTACAGCTGCTTTTCCCATTACTCAACTCATCGATGCCTACAGAACGAGCCAAATCGATGGATACATTGTCAGCATTTAACACTCGGCACGATCCAAACATGATCCATTGATCTGTGAGTGTGTCGCCTTTTTGTGTGGAACTGTGCCCACTGGCTCGTCGGTTTGGTGGGTTCAAACAAATGCCGATAAGCCAATCGTCTCTAAAGATTTTCATTTGTTTGTCTCCTGAATAGCTCTTCTCGGCGGGGTAAAAGCAAATCTTTATCTAAAGCAACAATTTGGATTGAATCTTAGAGACTATGAGTTTGGTTCTGACATTGTCCATCCAATGAGGGAGCTCTTCTACTAAAATGGCTGAATTATTGCCATGATGACCGGGAAGAACGTCATTAAACTTCACAGCTATGCCCCAATTACATACGGTGATCATTACTTGAAGATTTGTGTTGCTTAGAATGAGAGAAAAAAAAAGCAAGCATCCAAAAAGACAATAAAAACATTTTCACTGATGGTGGCTGCAATTCAAACACCACAACTTCAATCAATCCAAAAAACAGCCGCTTATCAGAGGCTAACGCTGCTAGCTAACGCTAATCTGCGCATCCAGCCAAACTCAGTGCAGCGCCGTTTACCTTTAAGCAGATAGAGAGCAGTTTTTGTTTTGTTTTTAAAGCCAATTGTTACATTCCACAATTAAAATCATTAAAATAAATTATTATTATTGTTTGAATAAACATTAAACAAATAGCATCACCACTTAAACAAACATATATACAATTGCACTAGCGTGATGCTAACATTATCATACAAAATTAGCAAGACTAGCAATGTTGTTTTGTCTGTGTTTGCTGTCTTATTTTTTAATGCTATAATATTACATTTAACAGCATATACAAATCAAGAAAGAATGGATATTACGAAGGTGATTCAAAAAAAGAATGTTCCTTATAAAGTTTTGGGCAAAAAGTCAAGAGAGATAAGAATGTTATGCCAACTGAGTGCCACCACCAGGAGATACGAAGTCCAGTGGACACTGAAGCCAGTCCAGGCATAACTACAGGTGCTTCAATTAGAAACTAAATAATGAAACAGAACGGCGTGCGCCTGCAGCGTAAAAAATAGAAGCGGCGAGCAGACGGCGGGCAGAGGAAATGGTTCTTAATCTTCGCTTTGTGCCTCGAAGCATGGTAGCTTTTTAATGAAGGAATGCAAAGCAATCACCAACGCTGGCGCATTCATTGTGCGGTGCGACGGGTGACCTTTTGCATTTGAACTAAATTAAAAATTACATTGCTTGAACCTATTTCTTTCTACCTGTGAGGTTCATCCGGCAACCCCTCGCAATGCTTGGCCAAACGCCTCTCGCGTTCTCTCTCCCCGCTGGTGGCTCGATGTGATTTTGTTTTTCACCCCCCAACTGTGCCATTTCCAATTTTAATAGAAGTGCCTCTCTGTTCACCTGTGTCGAGAATTAAAATGGACTTGTTGATGGGTTGGAGGTGCGCGTGCGTTCATGGTTGAGTAGCCTCTCATTTTGAAGGCTCTCCAGCTTGAAGGTGAAGAGTGCAGCGGCGATGTAAACTCCTCCAAATGACTTGTAAGAGTTGTGCTTTTTCTGTTGTTTAAGGTGAGTGCCAATTACAAGTCACCTCAATCTCTAAAGGGAACATTTTTTGGAAAATTGACTTTTCAATGTTTCGTATACAAACACGGTGAGCCCCGTATTAGGCGTTCTTGAATTTGCATTGTTTCTAATTCTCTATTTATTGTTTATGTGCTCGGGTCAAAACCATGTCTAATATGCAAATATTGCTTTGGTGATGTCTTATGGCATTTTGATGCCAAGCAACTATGTTGAATTGAGGGGAGGAGCTTCATTAAGTCAGGCCGTAGCCTTTTCTAATAGAAAAAAGTACTTGGCCATAATTATGTGGGCTATATAGGCAATTGCAAACCTTTTTGGTGGCTGTCATTTAGATTTCGATGCCCCATGTAGTTGAGTCTCTTGATTTTCTGCCTACTCTTTTTCTTTTTTCTTTTTTTTGCCTACTCATTTTCTATACGGTTTATCGTCTTCGGGGTAGGAGGGGCGGGGTTGCTGGAGCCTATCCCAGGGTACTCTGGAGTACACCCTGGACTGGTTGCCAGCAAATTGCAGGGCATGTACAGTAAAGAAAAATAATTATTCACACCTTGGGACAATTTCAAGTCTACAGTGAACTTAATGTGGATTTGAACCCACGACCTCTGAACTGTGACGCAGAGGTGAGAACCAGTCAGCCTCAAGAATTGAACATGCAAATGACGTCATGTAATATTTTGTCTATTGTCCAATGTAATGATACAATTTGGAGGTCGAGCAGGATACCCTCTGCTGACTATATGAAAATATACTTTTAAATGTATGAAGTGAACACTCCCTCTGCTGGCTGTATTAGTGATAGAGGATTTAAAAATATATATAAAGTTTGTCCTGAGAATATATAAAGGTTTCATTTTTGAGGTGCTCTCACAGCCTGTGCAAACAAGCTGAAATTCGAAGAGTTAAAAATCAAAATGAGTGGATATTTTATATTAATGTCAAGAATCAGCTTAATGCTAAAAAAAATGACACATATCCTGGCCATGAACAAGCTGAAAGCGTAGTAAAATTCAACAAGGCCTGAGGGTTATTATATTTAACTTGTTGATGTTAAGTAAATGGCAAAATAAATCGTATATAGGCACTAAATTGGAAGTGCAATGTAAATCCAGCCGTGGAGAGCTGATATCAGTCATTAAACGAAAGGTTGCATTGCAGATTTTCAAGCAACATTATTGGCTCCTTTTATTTTATTTTTTGGAATCAAGGTCTTGTATTTCTGGTGTTAACATTCCGACACATGCGAGGCTTTAATGAGGAGGTGCGCAACCGTCTGTCCACTCACTACTCGCAAATATGGAAAAATAAGCATCTTCCCACTGCATAAGCTTTTCCCCATCACGTTAACACCGTTCAAACCGTTCGGGTCAAACTGGACCTCTTTGGACATTTGACAGCAATAAAAATAGATTTTTCCACAATCATCACCATAGGTGGCTTCAACCCAAAACGAAACCTGTTCACGAATGTCACAGTCCGCCTCCCGTTTGCTAATGACTGGATTCTTTTTGAGGGCGGGGGGGCTGCGTGCGTGCGTGCATCATTATGGTCCTAAATTAGCATCTGCCAGTCTTGAGGGCCTCGCGCTGATGGCTCGTCATTCACGGTCGGTTAAACCCGACTGGTCAGTCAGGCAACGCGCGGCTTCCAGTTGCATTCACCCTTGCTTGGAGACACATTTAACCACAGGCTAAATAGTTGCCACCCTCTGCTGTTAATGGCCGCTGACATGACTCCGTTATATTTAGCACATTGCAACATTAGGGATTTTATTGTGAGTGGATCTATACTGTCAAAAATATTTTAAAAATCGTGATTAATCACATTTTAGAATTTTAAAAAGACTTTTTTAATCAACATTTTTTGCCTGCCAAATTTAAAGAGCACCTGTTATGTGTTAAATATAAATCAACATAAAAATTAAAAAAAATTCTTATCAGTTAATTATATACATAATTTAAAATGGAGAGAAAAAAAACATTTTGACATCAACAAATATTCTGAATGTTTTTTTTTAAATGTTTTTTTGGTGGGCTTTTGGAGGGTGGGGGAGGGGCTAGTATTAATCTTAACGTGTGACTTAAAAAAAAAAAGGGATCATCCGGCGAGATGGCCCATATTTCACTCACTCACTCATGTGTTTTTTTTTAAATTAGGAAAACGATATTATCATGCATTATTAATGTCAGTCGTCTGTTTTGCTAAATCCGTAAATAATATCAGTTAAAGTGGGGATCAGACGAAAGTTTTCCATTCAAAATCATTGCACACACTGTACATACATTGCTAAGAATTTCCAAAAATCGTCTTTCAATACGGACCAACATTACCGTGGCCAACTCCACCTTATGCTCACTTTGACCAATCATCAAACGATTAGCTTCTCCACATCTGATTTATAAGAAAAAAAAAATCATTTATTTCTATAATAAATTCCCAAGATATTAATGAACGCAATGCAATCAATGCTTTCCAATAAGTTTTTCTCAAACCGAATTGTTTGCAGGTTTTAATATATTACATTTAATCTATAAAGATTAGGACTTACTTTTTAAACACGTCTAGTAGTCATTCATCCATTTTCCGAACTGCTTCTCCTCACGATGGTCCACACAAAGCTGGAGAACCTCCTCGCTGGTGCTCCCTTGTTCCGGCGCTCCAATGTCCAGCAATTTTCTGCACAAACTCTTCTGACTGATGTGCTGAATGAAGTCAAAAATCCAATTTTTCGACGGCGCGCGCTTCGTTCGGGTGCTGTTGTGGAGCGCTCTAGCCGACAGTTGACGCTGTCGAAGCGGCCACGGAAAGCGCTGGAACGACGCTGAGCTGCACGACTGCACTTCTATACACTTGTGGCCTTAAACATTTGTGGCAGAAAGACAGATATTTTCCCCGCGATTGCTGCATCGGCGGCGGCGTTCGAGTTTGGTTGCTGCAGCCCAAGGCATGTTAGCTAGTAGGCTAGTAGGCTACTCTCTAGTTCATGTTTTTTTTTTTTGTTGCCTATAAGCTGCGTTGGCGCAGTGCTGCCACCTATCGGCTTGGCAGAATAAGATATGACAGACTCATTTTAAGCAGCCGGTGGTGTCATCACCTCACAACAAATTTTGTCAAAAGATTTTTTTTTTTTAATCAATTTCATTTCATATTTTTTTGTGTGTAATGCTCCATCTTAGTGGAATGGATTGCGATTCAAAGCCGAGCGTTTTAACATCAGCAAAATAACAAAGCGGCATGAAGGCGGGTGTTGTGGGTCATGAAGCGGTGAGTGAGGAGGTGTTTGTGGTGGAAAGGTAAATCAGAAAATATCAAGATGCCATATCGGAAGCGGCAGGAGCTTCGTGTTGACGCGGCAGGAGGCCTGCTAAGGGGAAATCGCGTTAAGGAGTATCACGCTGATACAAATCAAATCGCCAACTCCTGCCTGCGACGGATGTGCCAACCTTCTGCTACCACCATCTATACTGTACACCACCCTTTCCTTTTCCGAGACATTTCTGGCCTTAACGATGAGAGACGGACGAGGTCGTATCTGCCACTGAAAGTGGCGGAAGGGGGATTAGCGGACCGGCAGAGGGATTGAGAGGCCTCCCCGCAGTGGAGGAGCAGCTGGTCAGCAGGCTGCTACGGTTCGACTCCATCTGCTGGTCACCCGCTGCACCTGCACGGGGACATCCTTTTCAACTCACTTCCTTTTCTCAGATTATGTCCTTAAATATGGATTTTGTCACTTGAGTGTTTTTTCTTTCGTTATACCAAAACATGAAATACATGTAAGTCAGGTCACTCGTTATTTAAAGGCAGCCGTGTATTTTTGTCACCATCACCATTACCTGAACTAAATTGAACTGAGCAGCTTGATGGAATCTCGGCAATGGGAAACCAAAGTCTTCTGTACCATTTGGGAGAAATAAGATCGCTCAAAATCCAGTTCTGTGCCGCTTGTTATTTTCTCATATATAATAGAAGCAAGTCGACTTTTGATTTCTTTGCCTCATCTTCATCTCATTGTGTCCTGCTGTGCCACCACGTCTCCTCGCGTTGTTTCATCTTCCACTTCTGCTTCTTCTGTTGTCATTGATGATACACCCGCGTGCATCAACTTCCTGTAACGGGCCCCGAAAGTCTGCACTTGCCAAAAAGAAACAAACTTTAGATTTAATCTGCATTCGAGCACTTTCACTCATGCAGAAACATCACAGCAGAACCTCCAAAGTGGAACACTGTTATTTCCATGACCCTGGTTGACTTCCAAGTTGTTCTCTTTACAACAGCAATTTTTTTCCCATAGGAAGTAATGTGGCGGGAATGTATTTGTTCCAGGCTCTGTCAACATCATAAAACTTGTGATAATCGTACAGGTGATGCTTTATATCCTATTTATAGACTAGAAGTTAAATCCATCTTAATAAAACTTCCTTGAAGTAATACTCCTCCTGGAAAAGGTTTTGAATAAGTTTTATGTTTCTTTTTACTTAATAAGTAAACTAACTTAATTACTATTAACTAATTTGCTCCCCAAAACGTATAAAAACGTTCTATTTTAAATATTGCCATGGTCCTAAAAACATTTATACGTTTTCGATGTATTTTTATGCTAGAGCAAACATAAGCCTTTGATGCCAGCCTCTGAACTGAAGAGAACACTTAAAGCAATGGTAGTTATTACAAAAACGGCCAGCAGGTGGCAGCAGAGTATAAGAGATCAACCAGGGCCATGTTGCAAAAAAGCTCTTTTACTCACTGTGTTAAACAGAGTTGTGAATAATGATACAACTTAGCTATATCCCAATGCTAATTGCTGCAAGACGGAAACAAATAAAAATTACGAAAGAAGACACTCTAATCTTTCTTTTGTTAGATTCCTTTTTTATATAAATAGTAATAGAACACAATATTAAAAAAAAAAAATCTGTCAAAATCCAGTTAAACAGACGGGAGTGAAGGGAGTTACGTCAATAAGAATGAATGAGTTAATACAAACATATTTAAACACTTTCAACATATTGACAAGGATCAACAGCAATGAACAAAAATATTGTGCAAACATGTAACAGTGTACCGATCGCTCTCTGTGTGTAAAGTTAACAAATTAATTTCCACCCCAAACCAATTAACTACCATCTCACATAGTAAAAGAGTTGGACATAGTAAAGCGAACCTACAGTTGTCGCTTTCTGTAGGAGTAAAAAGCAGGATTACACAGGATGACAATCATTTGTGGTGAAATACTTCCTGCTTTCGTTCTTATTCTTCCAAATGTACACCAGTTCCAACTAAATAGTGTGAGTTATTAACTTAAAAAAAAAAAAACGTGAAATAGTGGGACAACCCGCAACCTTTTGGGAACAGATTGACTGCATTTCGATTCATTACAATTAGGAAAATGTATTTTATGTCTGAACGAATATAGCTAAATGAAACATGTAAGTCAAGCCACTGAAAATTGAAACGAGATTGCAATTATTTTAGTTACATATGTTTTGTACCTATTTGTTTGGTTTTGTGCTCTCTGAAATTTGTCTAACGTAAAATATGTGCCTTGGCTCACTAAAAGTTGAAAAGAACCATACAGTGTGAAGATGTTTTGTTTCTAAAAAAAATGGGAGTAAGTGTTGGGGCAATCAGACGTGACTAAGCCCGGGTTAAAAGTTTAAATGTATTTTCAAATCCCTCATTAAATGTGCTTCTTTGAGATGACTATTTGAGAGCTTTCCAAGAAACGCTTTTCCCCAAACCTTCAATCAGCCTCTTTCTGTCACAGCTTCCTGTTTTATGCTTCGTCCGTACCGGAGTCAGCGAGAGAAAACAAAATATATTTCTTTCTTTTTTATTCGCCCTCAACTCCAGACGACGTTGCATTTTGCGTTTCTATTATTTTTTTCTTGCTGCTGAATGTCTCTGACAGCTGTTGTGGGGTTCCTGTCAAAGAAAAAAAAAAAAGTACATTTCTTTTTTTTCTTTTCCTTTCCCCCAACAGTCACAAGAACAAGACGGGAATAAACAGAAGCTGGAGTGGAGATGCGATCCGCTCCAGAGAGTCAGGCAGGCGTTTGGAAAGGTTAAACATTCTGACTGGATTTTTTTCTTCCCAACGCTCCTTTTCTTCCTAACAATAACAGTCGTCAAAATGATGTTCACCTTAAAAGCTATAACGTCTGATTGCGGGAAAGCCAATTACGTTTGATTGACCGTGACCGTGATTGGCAGGAGTGTGCCTTTGTTGTTCTCACGCTGGAGTTGTAGCAAAAAGCATACATGCACCATTTGAGGGCGATTTGAGGGCGGAATTCGTCTGCTTTAATTGGCCTTTTGTTAAAACACCCACCTCCACTTCTCACCTTGGTTACTGTTGCTATACTAGAAATATTGTACAGTTAAGATTAAAAAAATAAAAATAAAAAATAAATTATATACGTATATATACATATATATATATATATATATATATATATATATATATATATATATATATATATATATATATACATACAACAGTAAAATGTGAAAATGTGAAAGGGCAAAAACATATCCAATTTAAAAATTATCACATTGTTGTGTTTTGATTGGCCAGGCTGCATATCTCGGTGTTGAAGCAAAAATATTGAACTGCATTTAGTGATGTACTGAAACATGTTTTATATTTTGTTGTTCTTTTGTAGCTTCTCTCTTTCTCTCTCTCTCTCTCTTGTGTTATTATTGTTGACTCTCCAGCGGGCGCTTTGTCAGCCGCACTCATTTGCAGTGGTGATTTGCACCGCGGGACTCTCACACATACACTGATTTTTTGCAGCTCTCAGTGTGATTTGATGGGCAAAAAAGCTGCCTGCCGCCTCATCACCTGCCACATTTCTAATCTGGAAAGCACTCAGTGGCTGCCTACCTTTTGCCAAGGCGCCACAATCACCCAAATCAGTTATTTCAAGGAATTTTTTTTTTTTTTCACTGTGCATCTGCTGCTGGATCGGCTTCAAATCAACACAATGAGAGGCAATCAGCGCAAAGAATTGCCAGAGAGTTGGTTTTTTTTATGACAGTTGGCGGCAATGTCCTAAAATGACACATCATGTGAAGATTCTAAAACGTTGATTTTACTTCGGCTGTGTCCGTGAAATACAAAACAAAATCTTCCATTGAGATCAATTAGATTGGGCAATCATTTGTTAAACACAAATATAAATTGAAAACTATCAGTAATGTAATGTACAAATGTTAACCAGGACGTATCGTAGCAAGCGCAAGAAGCTAGCATCGCACACTGAACAAGAGTCACTGACGGATAAGGATTTTTACCACACCCAGCGCATGATTTATTATAAAAACACAAAGTATTTTTTCTATATTATAATTTACTATTATCTACAATTTAGGACACACAACTATCATGGAACGCTTTCTAACTTAAACCAAAGTTATAAGGCTAACAATTAGCCAAACTAGACAAAGCTAGCTAGCTAGCCACACAAGAAAAAATTGTAATGAAAATATATATTTGTTGGAATTGTTTTGGTGTTTTATTTTTCAGGTCATACCACATGATGTCCAAATATGACCACTTGATAACAGTCGCTTCATGGTTAGCTTCCTTACATAGTTGTGAGACAAACCATAAACCTCCATGCTGTAGTTACATGCAAACAAATAGAAAGCCAAAGCACAAACTGAAGAGCATGACAGCAATTTTCTCAGTATGTGAATATTCTTTATTCATGATTATCGGCTATATAAATGAACCTGACTTGATTTGACACACTGTATAAAGAAATATGAAATGTCAATAGAATAGACAAGCAGAAAACACTGCAGAAGTGATGTGAAGTATGTTCTAGTAAGAATGTCCCTGAATCAGATCTCTTGTTTGTGCACACGTGGGCATGAGAACATATACGCGCACATCCAAACACACACACGCGCACCTCTAAATACAGGGCAGTTGGTCTCCCTGATCGATTGAGCCACGCGCTGCTCTGACATCTGAGAAGGCCTCAAGACGAATGAGCTGACCTACGAGGGAAGAGAATAAAGAAGAAGAGCAACAGCAAACTTCAGAGGTTTTGTGTCAAAGTGGAGTTTCCTTCTTACAAAACAAACTTTCCCCTTGAGATCAATTCACGAACCGTTGCCAACATCAAACTTTTATTAGCAGTACAGGAAGTGTTTTAATTAGCATTTGGCTCAGTCCTATCAAGCCAACGGCATGAGGCATTAAAGGGTTTCACACATTTTTGTCAAATATTACCCTTTTCCAAAGTAAAATGACTGATTTTTATTTTTATTTTTATTTTTATTTTTATTTTTATTTTTATTTTTATTTTTATTTTTATTTTTATTTTTATTTTTATTTTTATTTTTATTTTTATTTTTATTTTTATTTTTATTTTTATTTTTATTTATTAATGAAGGCTGGGGCACAAACAAGTTGTTGTAAATAATCTTCAAATGGTTTTGAAATATTTTCAATATATTTCTAAAATAAAATAAAAATCAATTGAATTAATATAATTTAAAAATAATTTAACAAATCTAAATGAGTAGCCTGAATGATTACAAGACCAAGAGTACGTTTTTCTGTATATTTGATGATGTTTTAACTATATCTCAGCTCAAGCTCAGTCCTGTTACCTAAATATATATATTTTTTATTTATTTAAAAAAACGTATTATGTTGACTTTCATATGGTAGGCTATATACAAATATATGATAAAAAATATAGCACAATGTTTGATAATAAAAACACATTTTTCTTTTTGGTTTTGATTTAAAAAAAAAACATTTGGAAACACGTGTTTTCTTGGATAAAAAACAATATCTACATTGTTTCTAAAAATATTCAAAAAACAAATTTGTATGGTTTGCATTGGCCTTGTCTTCAATCCACAGTCTGTACTGAACACTTTATTACCATTATGCATTTGAAACCTGCTAGCCAAACACTCTAGCTCCTCAGCCCTGGAAAAAAAACAAAAACAAATTATCACCTCTCTGCTGACATTCCGGCAGTGGCCGCTTGTCACTGCACACACACAAACACACGCACACACTCGGGAATGACTGTTGTGCACTGAAAAGGGCACATCGACCACTAATTGGAACCGTGCCCATTCTGAGCTTGGGGCTAATTAGCAGTGTATCAGCAGGATGTGAGCCACATACTAATGTAGCAATAAAAGCATACTTTCTTAGCGGCGTTTCATGCTTCAGCCGGCACCTAGCCCACGATGCTGATCACAAAGTGTTATAATCACTCCCAGGAATAGTCAGAGATGCTTTTAATTTTGTATGCAATTAGCAAAGAGAGCAATCAATCAAATTCATTATGTCGTTTGTCAGATGCTCTATTTCCCTTGCATACAGATTTCATTCAAGTACGGATTCAAATAGCTATCCAATGTAAAAAATTAAAAAAAAAAAAAAAAAAGTGCATTTTTAAGTGGTGGCCATAAAGTGCCATGAAAAAGTATTGGACCCTTCTAAAATTCACTTTTTTTTTTTGCATAGTGTCCCCACTTTAATGTTTTAAAAACATCATGCCAACAGTCAAACATGAAGTGTGACGGTTTGGGGCTGCTTTGCTACTTCAGCACCTGGATGACTTGCTGTTATTGATAAAACCATGAATCCTGCTCTCTTACCAGAAAATCCCAAGGGAGAATGTTTGGCCATTAGTTTGCTGAAGTGCATTTGGGTTCTGCATCACGACAACAATCCAAAACACATCAGCGTGTTGACTTCTAAATAGCAAACAAAAATGAAGGTTTTGGATAGGGCGCCGATATTGGGCATTTTGACACATATCAGTATCGGTTATCAAAATCTGACGGCCGATAAAAAGTAAAGCAAAATTCATTTGAATCTCAGGGAACTATTTGTTGAATTTTTCTATTTAATTTTACAAGAGACGCTGGGAACCTTCTGAACCTTTTTGTTTTTGTTTGACATTTCAACAAAGAAATGTGAAAGTTAAAGATTTCAGTGAAAAAACAGAGCTATGGTATTTACTTCTTTAAGTTTTCATTTCATTTTTGAAGACTGACTGACAAACCTGGGATCTCCCTGAACATATCTATTTTTTTTACATTTCAAAGGAATTATATTGTCTAAGATTTAAAACTTCTACATTTTGAAAAGTTTGAATTTTTTTTAATGCTTTAAGACATTACAAAAAAGTCAAGATTGGCATTTGTATATTAATTAATATTTAATTTATTTTATTTAATTTTATCCCCCCCCCCCTCTTTTTTTTTTTTTTTTTACTGAAAATTAATATTGGCTCCAAATATTGGTCATCGACCTACTTGAGTATTAATAATTGGCATCGGTATCGGCCCTGAAAAGAAAAAAAGTATTGGTCGATCTCTATTGTTTTGAAGTGGCCGGACTTGAATCTGATTAAAACGCTGTGACAAAACCTCTTACTTACTCTACTTGGCCTTCATGAGCAGTTCCCAGAAATACAAAAAAACAAAACAGCGCCAGCCTTTTGGTCTGCTTTTGCACTAATGGAGCCTCATTGGTGCCTGTTGAGTTTGTGAAGAGTTTTAATGGATTGTCAAGTATTTGTCCGTGTCTGCTACCAACATGTGCTCCAGCGTGTTCTGCCCAAATAACTCAAGTGTGCTGAATGGTGCTAAATGGGGGGATTGTGACGTTCCCACAATTCAAACAACATGCACATATTTGTGTGTAAAAAGGACACGTCTGTAGGTTGCGATTGCATCACTGCTCTTTTTCGATGTGCTGGAACAGGCAGTTAGTCTATGATTAGATGTTGCTGGGAGGCACTCCACAGGGCTGCTGATCTACTTTTTGCAGTGTTTAACTTCCAAACTCCGCTCTTTCCCTTCTTTTTCGCCACTTTTGCAATATCAGTGATACACATTCATCAATAGCAAGAATCCCTATTGTCTTCATTCCTCCTAATGGTACGTATGGATCCCTCGGTTGCGCTTATGCAGACACCAGTGGTTTTCTTTGACTGATGAATTCATCGTTCCTTGACAAAAGGACAAATACACCATGAAATGATTTATGTCGTTTTAGAAAGATTTGATTTATTACTATTGTAGTTCAAGTGATATTGTTGGGCATCGGATAAAGATGCACATTCCCATTTTACATTTTGGTGTATTTGATATTCATGGAGTACTCCGAGTATTTTCATTGAGTACTCAGTGGTCTTTCGGTGCTCTTACCTCAGTACAATTTTGAGTAAATCTCTCTGTGCCTTATTATTATTATTGTTATTTACAATCAATTTAAAAATGGCCAAATACTTTTTCACACCCTCTTTTTTTGACATTACTTATTTCTGATAATTATTATTATTTTATTACCGTATTATTAATATTTTATTACACTCTAAAAACAGCTGGGTCAAAAATAACCCAACTATGGGTCAAAAATGGAACAATCCTACTTTGAGTCACAAAATGGGTCTTTTAGTGTAAAAAAAACAACTCATAAATGTTGGTCAGAACCTTTACTTGGGTCACAAAATTGGGTCATTTTGTATAAAACAACCCAGAAAGTTGGGTCAAGTTTAATCCATAATTGGGTTACTTTTGACCCAACTGTTTTTAGAGTGTAATATTTTATTACCGTAATAAGCTATTAAAGTAAGAAAATAATAAAAATCTTTCTTTACAATTTTTGTTGTTGTTATTTATGGTTCTTGGCGGGGACCTCAAGAACGCGACCTGAAAGTAATCCTGGACTGTAGTACCACATCCAAGTATATCAGTCACAATCTACAAGAATGACGTGAAAGCCGCTCTCAGGTAATAATATCAAAATCACAGTGTAGCGCTACACCGGGATGATTGCCTTTTCCCACGCAGACTACAAACTGAGTTTCATTTTAATCTCCTCTTGCAATCTTACGGCGTTGATTTAGTGAAACTAAATGAAATAAATGAAATGAAGTGTTGCTTTCCCACTCGCGTGACGCAAGAACATCTGACGCAGGAGTAATTGAATGCCGTGCAGTGTTGTTTTATTTTGAACAAAACAAACGCAATTGCTTATGAGAAGGAGAAAAACACAAAAAACAATAGGTGCACCTGAGGGACTTGGGCTTAACCACAACAGCTTTTCATGAACTGTTGAATCACAGATAAGCTGTTTTATTTAATTGAGTGGGATGCAACTTTGCTCATTTGTTCTTATAGCACTTGATAATCTGCTCACTAAGTGTTTATCTGTGTTTGCTTAATTCACCAGCAAGCCCTCATGGTCATTTAACGGGTTTGAAATGGTAAGAAAGTCACCAATGTGTGCTCTCGGTTATTTGATAATTAGCTTGTGTTAGTCAACATCAGATGAAGATCATGATAACACAACAATACATTGTTGCAAATATCATGAAAATGATTATAGAAAGTAGGGCCTACTCAAGTAAAAAAAAAAAAAAAAAACATAATGCAGTAAAATATAGTTACCAAGATGGAGACAGACAGATAGACGACCTACATACAATTTAAATGTGTTTTTTTTTTTTTAAAGTTATGATTAAAAGTTATGGTGAATCCTCATGCAGGAATTATTCTGATAAATTGTGAGTACAAATACTGTACATTAGCATGCTAGTCACGAGGGGATAAATAAATAAATAAATAAATAACATTCATATTGAAATTTATACAAATGAATGCAAATGTAAATAATAAAAACTACACTCCTGTAAACAGGCCTACTTGTTTATAAATTTTAATTACATGCAATAAAAAAACATACTACTGATAAATCGTTAAAACAAACAATTAAAAGAATCATTAAACGACAAAACATGTTGACATTTTTTTTTACAAATGAAATGAAATTTAAAACAAATGGATTTGTAATTATGGTATATTGATGCTGTATAAATATTCTCTGATAGAAGTAGTCAAATCTTATATATATATAAATTATATATATAAATATATATTTATTTTACATAAGTAAACTAGTAAAAGTAAAA
Source organism: Vanacampus margaritifer (assembly GCF_051991255.1). NCBI lineage: Eukaryota > Metazoa > Chordata > Actinopteri > Syngnathiformes > Syngnathidae > Vanacampus > Vanacampus margaritifer. The sequence continues at coordinate 61,146,370 of NC_135432.1, forward strand.
GACAAATTACTTTTTGCATTTTCACACACGTAGAACATTTTATTCCATTTAAATGATGTATTTCATTTTATTTATTTATTTTATTCTTTAAAGAAAAAAAAAAGATATTAAAGGAGGCAGAAAGAAGAAACTTATAACATCTGCCCCTAATTAACACAAAATGAATGGCAGATATGGTCAATGTACACTTTCTTAGTTCCTAATGTATATTAGAGAGTTAGTTTATTGTAAAACAATGAATTAATCCCACGATTAAGGTAATGTAACCGTGTTATAATGTAATCATGGCCTTCAAATCGACATTCTCGCTCATACAGTACACGCTCTAATGCTCGTCGACAAGCACACACACGCACACTCACTTGAGCCAGACATTTGGTTGTCAGCAGAGTCACGAGGGCTGTGATGATGGATGTGTGCACTTCCTGGTCCAGACAGTCTTGTCTGCGGAGTGGACACAGAGGCAGTGAAGGTCGAAGGTCAACACACATTTTAGCCCCTATTTTACCTTGGACGTGTGTGCGTGTGCTCATTCTGTCCTTCGTCCCGCCTCCCTGCCTCAGACCGACGCTGTAGGAGGATACTGGGTCTCGGCCTCCCTTCCCATCTGCCCCCGGCACTGCCGCCACGTCCCCCAAGCTTGTGGCGCTGACAGGCCGGGTTGCCACGGTGATAGATGACCGTGTGCTCAGTTCTGGTGTCACAGTCGTACACCTCTGCTGCCTGCCTCGCGGGTCCCCGTCAAAGACTTCCCTCCAGGTCAGCCGCACTCCTCTTAATTTCTCTTCTTTTGCTTGTATGTACTGTTGCTCTTCATTCAGTTTTTCCTTTATTTAGCTCACAACTGGGACGGGAAGGCAGAAAAATCCTCAAAAACTTCCATACCATATTTTATGTTTTGGCACCCTCCATTGGTAGCAAACGGAGAGCTAAGGTTGATGGCTAAAAAACCTTGGAAAGAGCAAACAAAAAAAGCCTTATAGATTCGACCCAACAGGGAAGAGTTTAGTTAACAAGCCTGCCAAGTTTGAATGGTTAAAAACATATTAGTATTAGCTTTAATTATTTTTATATAGAGTAATATGAAGAGTATTTCTCGATTCGTCAAAAATAATGATTAAAAAAAAAGGCACTGACATATTGGACGACCTAGCCATGGTTGAGCGACCTTAGCTTGTTAGCTTGCTAGCTCATTAGCTTGTGGGCTAGCAAACCAAATAAACCTCAAAAGCGTCTCTGTTGTGTAGATCTACACCCGCCGCCGCATGGAGACAGGCTGAGTGGTATTGGATGAACCAAAACTTTTTCCCCCCTTAACTCATTCACTGCCATTGACGGTTATAGATGTCAAAAATTCATTTGAACTATTTCTATTAGTTTAACATTTTTTCCCACTTTTTTTTTTAACAAGAGTGTGAAAACCTAGATTTTTTTTTATTATACATTTAGAACAGATATAAAATTTCTGAGATAACTGGTTAAGTCATGTGATTAATTACAATAAAAAAATGTAATCGCCTAAAATTTGTAATCGTAATTAATCGCATGACTTCACTCACGATTAATCACAAATTTTATATCTGTTCTAAATGTACAATAAAAAAATTCTATGTTTTCATTTCATCTTTTAATTTTTTTTTTAAACTAATAGAAATAGCTCAAATGAATTTATGGCAGTGAATGAGTTAATTTTCTAACAAGATGCCATCATAGCGTTTGTGCTTGGCAGTCTGCTTGTAGTTCCTTATAAACTATACTTTTCATGCTTCAATTTTCACCATGGACTCCAATAAGTCCGTTTCTGCATCCAAATTTAAAGGGTACGAGAAGAGCCATTGTCTACCGGCTTTGAAATTTGTCGGCCGTGGTCACGCCCACAACGGCGCAATCACAATCCTATGCAGATATTTAGACCGCATTCATCAGCAGGCTTGCGCTGGGCACGAAATGAAGAGCCAAAGGAATGCCAAATCTATTGATTACGTGATCACAGGCTTTTGCCAGCACGTGATCATTAGAATCAGGCCTTTTCAAAATATGGATACAAATCAGACGTTTATCAGATGTGAGCAAAAAAAAAAAAACTCTGAATATCGACCAATGGTCTAACCTCCTCATAAATCACATTTTAATGGAAAAAATATCTGCCTCAAATAAAAACCAAATATCAAAATTTATAGAAACATGGTCTACGTATATAGAATTTTTTAACCTAATTCCGGTTACTTAATTCTGTCTGTTAGCGAGAGCCACTACATCGTGATAACTTACATTGATGTTTCTGCATTTGGCAATTTATTATTATCTCATTCACTGCCACTGACGCCTATAAATGCCCAAAAATCATTTTAACAATTTATTTTAGTTTAACATTTTTTCCCACTTTTGTCAACAAGAGTGTGAAAACCTAGAATTTTTTTTATTGTACATTTAGAACAGATATCACGTATATGATTAATCGTGACTTAACTATTGAAGTCATGCGATTAATTACAATTTTAAAAAATGATCGTCAGAGCCCCCCCTAATTTTTAATAATCTTTTCTTTTTTTTTTAAATTAGCAGCATCAGGCGATTAATTTTTTTTAAAATTTTAATTAATCACATGACTTCACTCGTTAACTCAAGATTACTTACAAATTTTATATATGTTCTAAATGTACAATACATTTTTTTTCTCTAGGTTTTCATACGCTTGTTAACAAATGTGGAAAAAAATGTGAAACTAAAAGAAATAGTTCAAAGGATTTTTTGACGTCTATAGTCGTCAATGGCAGTGAATGAGTTAAATTATATTATTAGTATGGGATTTTTTTTTAATGGGCTTTAGGTGAACTGATGAATACACACACGCTCGCACGCACGCACGCACACACACACACACACATGCACATACACGTACTCACCCACATACAAAAAAAAAAAGTATATATATATATATATATATATATATATATATATGTATGTGTGTATATGTATATATATATATGTATATGTATTTAAAAAAAAAACATTTATTAATTTTTTTTTAATTGATTTGTTGGTTTTTTTAAAAAAAAAAAAAAGGAGAGCAATGGATGATGTCAAATCGAATGAACAATACTGAGCTCTCCTGGGAAAAAAAAAAAAAAGATGTGAGCAAATGTGAATGCAGAGCAGATGCACACGTCGGATATACCTTGTCACTCTTCGCCATAGACTAAATATCTGAATTGGGGCACTTCGACCTGCAGTGTCGAGCCAGCCTTATGAAACGGGCCTCCCATAGCGTGACCCCAGTTTGACGACACGCATTCTAAGCGCTGGTCTGCTTAAATGAGGTCAGTGCGCGGGGCGCTGCTGAGCTTTGGCTATGAATGGAATCAGCCAATTAGTCCGTTCTTTATTAGAGAGCAACATCTTCCGCTACCAGGGACTAGTTAGCGTCTTCTAATGAGCCTTTAGTTTGCCACCAGAAGAGTTTTATTTTTTTTATTTTTTTTTGCACAGGCTTCCCAATCTGAACACATTGAGATATATCTGCACTGTTAATTCAGCCTCACATTTAATACAGCTACGGCAGGGCTGTTGTTTTTCACCAGACCTATCTGCAATACATAATAATAAGTCGCGTTGCTGCGACGCGCTGTAAATATCCTCGGGCTGTTTTTAAAAATCACATCTTCCTAACTGAATTTATCACACTATTAAAGTGTCAGTGGGAACAAGGCGCGTTGAATCGTTTATTCTTTACGAGGCAAGCAGAGGGAGCATATTTAGCACTCCGTCAGCACGCCATAGAAATCCACGTTTGGGCGTCAGCTAATGACAGTGAGAAAAAAATGTGACAGGTCGCTTTAATTGGTGCGGGAGTTCCCTCAGCGTTCACGTGAACAAAGAGATGGCGGCGGAGAGGAAGGCGCAGGCTGTCAAATTTACCAAATAATTAAAAAAACACAAATAGGGCACAAGTGATACAGCGCGCAGATCAAGACGGATATAAATATTTATCTCATGCAAGCGGGCATGTCACAATGATCATTTTAACTCAACAAGATGCACTGAATAGATTAAGGGGGGGAATATTTTGGAAAATGTACTTATACAAAAACAAGCCTTTTCAACTTTGCGTTATTTGCTGAAAAACTCACCTATTTGCTGTTTTATGCTCAGGCCAAATCCATATCCAAAAAAAACAACAACATGGCTTTTGTCACCAAGGAACTATATTGACATGAGAAGAGGAGCTTTATTTTTGTAAGGTCATGGATTCGTCTAATAGTACTCTATTGGCAATTACAACCCTCGTGGGTGGGCACCAGTTGCTCTTTTGCAATTTATGAATGGACTCGGTCCCTGTCTACACCAAATAGTCCACTATAGTTGGGTCCCTGGAGTTCCCGCCCACCTATCAAGTGTTTAATTAAACAGTAAACAACTGTCCAAAATGATATGAAATTGTTACCTGTCCACAGTGATATGAAAATACAAACAAAAATTTGTGTTTAGGTTTGTGCCACCAGATATACTGATTTTCTCCCCACCCCAAATTTTGAAAATCAAAAAATCCTAAGAGTAAATGACCATAAGATTCTCAGTTGAACTATCTACTGGTTGCCAGAAAGATTGAGTCCGCAGCTATGGAGCCTTTTCTGCTGGATGCGGAAGAGGGTCTAATCTGTCCAAACGACAATCTGTATTTGATTCAATTTAGCTGTGGAAATGTGACATTTCGTCTCCCCTCCAAGCAGTTTCTCAGAAAACATCTTCTGTTCGACTGACATATAAGCATTTAAACTACAGTGGTGAAAAATGCTAATATCATCATTCATGTCATTTACCTTGCCTTGTTTTGTAAAATGACCTCCTGGGGTTTGTTTACTCGTTGCGCCATCAGAAAAAAGCTCAGTCAGAAATACCTGTCACGACACGGTGAAAAGGTCTATCTGTGGAAGTCAAAAATAGTGTGAATTATAATTATTGAGTAGCAGGATGGAGCTGATAAAGAAAACCTCCTGCTGCTCCTCCCGGCAGATTGATTTTTTCGACTGTATGGAAATTCCGCTTAACAGCAGTCAAGACCTCGCTGTGAAAATCACCTGGGATTCTTTTACAACGACCCATCTCCCTCGATTCCTCCTTGCACTCCTAGTTCCCACAAGCCTGACTGACGCCGTCACATCTTTGGCGCAATGCGAACGCACTTCGGCGACAGCAACGGAAGACAAACTACGAGTAACAATGGCAGACGACAAACGGAGGCAGCGTACGGTAGCTCTGACACTGTTTACGTTGACGGCAGCGAACATGGAAGGCAGATTCACAGTAGGATGTCTTGAAGTCGATGGAGAAACCGTAAGGAAAGCTAAGCTGCTTTTCATCATGAAATGGCATCCAGTGGGGCGCAGACCTCCACCAGGGAAGCCCTAAATTGGATTATCATTAACTCATTCTCTGCCATTGACGGCTATAGAAGTCAAAAATTATTTTGAACTATTTCTATTAGTTTAACTTTTTTTTCACTTTTGTTAACAAGAGTATGAAAACCTAGAAATGTTTTTATTGTACAGTTAGAACAGATATAACATTTGTGATTAATCGTGAGTTAACTATTAAAGTCATGCGATTAATTACAATTAAAAATTGTAATCGCCTGCCGCACCTAATTTTTAACAATCTTTTCTTTTTTTCTTTTCTTAAAAAAAACCCGATTATTAAAAAAAAAATCTCGGTTTTCATACTCTTGTTAACAAAAGTGGGGAAAAAAATGTTAAACCAATAGAAATTATTAAAAGGAATTTTTGACGTCAATGGCAGTGAATGAGTTAACCACCTTACTTCTTGCATAGAGTAATCATTAAGATGCATGCATTAATGCATTGAAAAATTAAGGAGAATGATGAAAAATTATCAAAAAAAAATATTTTTAATTCATTAAAAAATGTATGCCTTGTAAATTAATGGGGGTTCGTTTTGCAATAAAAATTAATTGATTATTAAAAAGATATGAGGATAAATGCAAAAATAACAAAGGCTATCAGAGTTGGCTAGTTTATATAGATTACAATTGACATTACCATTATATTTCCAATTGGCTCACAGAAGAACAATTTAGGGACCGTAAACAGACAAGCGAGCAGTCTGAGCGACGGAGATGAACTTTTTCACAAAAGACGTCAAGAAACAAACAAAAGCGTCGCGATTGGAACGTATGAGCGGCAAAAAAGAAAGACTGACAAGCCAAGTGTGCCAGCCTGATATTATTGTCATTGTGTGCTGCGGTACGATGATGACAGCCTCCGTTTGAGCGCTACAAGCGCTCGCACCCCCACCCGCGTCCACACAATAGCCATCTGATGACAGAGTGATTGGAGGAAGAATGAAGTGAAATGCAAAAGAATAACACAAAAAAAAGCTGGTGATGGAGGGGAAAAAAAGGGTGATGAGGAGGCGTGAACAACACAGCCTCAATGTAGCTGCAATTAAGGCAGCCATTTTGTTCCTGTGAATATGGTAATTTGCCCATTTTCTATGAGGGCTTGATTGGCCTTTGCAATGCGCACCGGGCCAAACTATATATATATATATATATATATATATATGAATAATTTTTTAACACTTTTTTGCAGCTATCTCGCTTCACATGCATTTATTTGGCACAATTTAGCAGACACCAGAGAGCTCATTAAAGCTAATTAATATACACATATGACCTTTAAATACAAGAGAAGTAGCTCCCGTATTCATTAGGATCGTCATAGTTAGATGTGATAAAGATAGCAAAGATTAATCAAACACGTCATTATCAAATCAGTCTAAATTAGACAAAATCTGACCCCAAAAAAACGGGGTGGGGGGACGGGGGGGACATTTGTTTGATTCAGGCACTTTCATGGACAGCTAGGGGTCCTTTATGGATATTTGAAAGGGCGTTTACAAGTGTAAAAAAACACACACACAAAAAAAAAACAATAACTTAGTAAAAAGTAGAAAGATAAAAAACAAAACCTATTCATCTGACACAGGTGGCAGGAATTTGTCTTTGACGAGGCTCACGGGGCTCACCAGCAAAAGTTTATGATCATATTACTGAATTGGAAATTCCTCTGGCATTCAGTCCTGTGATTCAGATGAATGAAATTGTTTTTAATCGTGATGGAAGCTTAAACGCCAGACAAAGCCTCTTGGTCTCGAGATGATGCGGAGAAAGATCCAGATTGCTATTGGCAATCGCGGATGTTAATGGCTGATCATCTGCTAATGGCTACTGGCTAGCTTGTTAGCATAAGGTACAGCTAAAGATAAAGGGCTCCATTTTCATGAGTGTCACTCTAAATTTGAGCAGAGGCGGGCTAGACTTTGTTTCGGTATTTTCACAGATCCACGGCGTTTAAAATGGCCGTCGTGTCTTTGATGACATCCATTTTCTGCACTAACCATTATATGTCAATTAATTGCCTTCATGACAAACATAATGTGCCCGTTTGACCCCGGTGCACTCAATCGAGTGAAAGCGCATATAATTAAAATCAATAAGGTCCTTGCCCTGACTCGGAATAATATGCATACTTGTCAACAGAGCTAAGCATGTGGCTGCCAAAGCGCCACATACGTCCCTAGATTGAGAGCGATAACAGAGCCGAGGGAGGGCAGGCTATTGGACTTGGTGGACTCACACTTAATCCACGCTTAACCGGCTACTCAGCATTTTTCATTTCTTGTTGAGGGCGCACAAAAAGTCAGCAATTATAAAGTAATGAGGAACAAGCTAATACCTACTCAGCAGGATTGGAGCAGACACATAAATGCCAGGTGATGTAGGAATGATTGTAAAATAACGAGGCAATTCTCAGCGACTACTTATCACTGGGGGAGGGGGGGGGGTGCAAAAAGAGTCTAATCCTTGTTTATATACAAGCATGAAAGATTGATTAGTAAGTGTTTCGTGGCTGTTTTTATGGTTAATGGGAATGTCCCAGAAAGTCGATTCCCAGATTTATGAGCACGTCATTTTGTAAAGCTTGGCTTGATGGTAACAATTTGTTCGACATCTGCGACTTCTCAGGCGGCCTGTTAGCACTTAGCCTATTTTACGCAGGCATTCGACAATATGAACATAAATGTGAGCGACTCGGCCACAATCAAATGCATTCAAAAACTTGCTCGGGTTACCTGGAGTGGTTGTGTAAAAAGGGTGTTGACATTGTTAACATTTTTTGTTTTTATTTTACATTTTACCTGTTTTCGATTTCATTATAGATGTGTGGATGAAGGTGTAATTATGTTGACCTAATATAACCTGATGAGTAATGCTTTTAACATTCTTGCTATCTTTTCTACTGTTTTCCCAGACATGAGAAAGTTAATATGTTTCTATGTTTATCTAAGAAGTCTGGTTGCTGTTCGTCAGAAATCCGGTTTTTAAAAGTTCAAGGACGATCTCGTTTACTGGGAAAATGCAAACTCATTCTGTAGCGTTTCCTCATGTTTTGAATAAAGAGGCTGTGTGGGCAAAATAGGACACACATTGGATGACACTGCTTAGGTGGTATGCAGTTGTGTGACCAGAGATCTCTGTAATAAATCAACCTTGCAAGGGCCCTCTTCACCAGAATCTCATCTTGGAATTATTTGAACACGCAAAAGATTACAATCAATGGTAATTCCTTCAAAGGCTACAAACATGCAGGTAGGTGCTGATTTTTTTTTATGTTTAGGTCAAATTATACAGTATGTTATAGTTGTAAGGCCCCCGAGATTTGGATTTTAATGAAACTTGGTGTACTTGTTGATAGTGATGGTAGAACACAAAATCTCAAATTTTAGGTCAATCAGAGCAAGACAACAAGGATTCTAAATCTGGAGTCGTTTAGAAGATTGGTCAGTATTTTAGAAACCTTTGACCTGTCTCTCCTTTGGTCCCTTGAGGTTTCCCTAATTTGTTGGAATTTAGATGTTTCTGGGGTTGGTGAAAGACTCTGGTTGGTAACCCGGTAGGTGATGTCTGGTCGGTGCTGGAGTTCACTTTCCTTTTTATTTTCTTTCTTTGATCCTTCCTCGGGTCTCCTGACAACCTCACGACTCTAGCTGGATTCTGAAGTATTCGGTTTAGTTGAACGGTATGGGATTTTTAATAGGTTTTAGGGCAATTAATGAGTGCACACTCACACGCACGCACACATGCACATACTCACGCAAATACAAAATAAAAAATTAATAAAAAAATTAAAAAGAGAGAGAGCAATGATGATGACATGTCCAATCGGTAAAATTACTGAATGAACAATACTGAGCTCTCTCAGAAAGAAGAAAAAGAAAAAGAAAGAAGAAAAAAAAAGAACCTTCTGACCTTGACCACTTGATCTTTTTTTTTTTTTTTAATCTGAGAGAGCTCAGTATTGTTTATTCGGTAATCTTACCGATTCGACATGTCATCATCATTGCTCTCTCTCTTTTTTCCCCCTCTTCTTTTTTTGTATGTGCGTGAGTATGTGCACGTGCGGGTGTGTGTGTGCATGCGTTTGACCTCAAATCTGAGATTCGGTGTTGTTCCATCATTATCAACAAGTACACCAAGTTTCATTAAAATCAAAATCTGCTTGGTTAAACTCAATATCTATTCCAGGGTTGACCAATTCCGGTTCCCCGAGGCCAGGAGCCCTGCAGATTTTAAATGTTTCCGCCTACCAACGCACCTGATGCTAATGATCAGGATCGTTATTAGGCATGCTGATGAGCTGATTATATGAATCAGGTGTGCTAGCGAGCGGAAACATCCAAAACCCGCAGGACTCCGGACCTCGACGACCAGAATTGGTGAACCCCGGTCTATTCTGTTCCGGGTCCTGGCTGAGTCTATCCTAAGTGACTTGGGGCGAAAGGAGGAGCACGTGTCAAGATCCGGCCCTCGAGTCCTGCATGTTTTCGAGGTTTCTCTACTCCAACGCACCTGATTCAATGATCAGGATAATTACCAGGCTCCTGCAGAGCTTGCTGATGAGCTTAAATGTGAATCAGCTGTGTTGAATGTGGGAAACCTCTAAAAAAATGCAGGACTTTGACACCACTGCCCTACAATGATCACATATCATTCACATCATCACTGAACGGTAACAGGACCCAATCAATCGTGTCGGGTAAGTGAACCACTGCACCATCAGTAAAAAGCACCAAAGTTCTTACTTTTAAAGCTATATAATGAAGCCGTTTTTGTGAGATCACAAGCAAAAAAAAGTGACAGGAAGTGCACTTTCCTCTAAAACTTTCCTTTAATGGTTATTTCTATTGTACGGAATTGTGATGAATTTCATTGGAGTGTTTTTTGTTGTTGTTGAAAAGAAGGTAATTAACTCTTTGACTGCCAGACGTTTTCAGAAACGGGTTGTCCCCACTGCCAGCCGATTTAAGCATTTTGAGTGATCTTTCAAGGTCCACAGAAAATGTGTTTGGACTATGGAAACACACATACTACCAAATGAAAGATTGGACTCTCAGCTTTCATCAGAAAAAAAAAGTTTGTTTCTACCTTATTCCGTTCTTCAGTAATCAACAATAGAAAATGGTTACTTTCACCGAAATTCTCTGTTTTGAAACAAAAAATGGAGAAAAAGAGCTTTTTGTGAAACGATGTTATTTCATGCACTCTAGTGAATTGTACACTTCTTTTGTCCATGAATGATGCCCACAAACACCTAAATAGTGCTTTACTTCTGTAAAACGCTTTCACCAACAATGAAAAAGTGTTTTTTGATTGCAAAATACGTTTATTTCCATTCAACAGTGTAACAATTTGACAAAACAATTTCGCAAACTATTTACAAATGTGTGCAACTGTGGTACTACTTACAATTATGTGGATGTTTCAAATACAGTTTTTCCTTTTGTAACGCTCTCCTGCGTGCAAGGAGACGCCAGGACTCGCACAACAGTTTACTTTCACTTTCACATTGGTCCGTTTTGCGTGCAAATGCTACACTTTCTTGACGGCCTTTTTTTCCGGGGAATAAGAAGCAAGTAGCAGACTGTACACACTTCCTCCGATGAATATGCATTGGACTCGGGGCACTCTCCGTCGTCCGATCGAACGTCCGCCTGTGCGTGCTCTGTTGCGCTCCGCGTTACGACACCGTCATAGCCGCCGCGTCAGCGGTTCCAATTTCGCCGTCAAGCTCGGATTCACCTTCATCATCATCGAGGATGATCACCGTCGTCATCAATGTACTATTTTAGCGTTGGTCGATGTCTTTCGTCTTGTAAGTGTAGAGCTGCTTGCAAACGCTCGCCATTGCCCGTTCCCTCCTCCATCTAGCTCCATCTAACGTCTTCTACTGGCGCGTCAATGCTTCCCAACCACGGAGTCACCACCCTCATCTTCATCATCGATGATGATCATCATCGTCAACAATGTGCTCTTTCAGCGATGCTTTTGGTCTTTGAAAAAAACGGCTCGGGCGTGAGCTCCTCGCGACCGGCCGCCATTTTTCCTTTGTCTTCCATTCTCATCTCCTGCTCGACGCTCTAGCTCCGCCTCTACTGACGCCCACCCGATCTTGTCAAAAGAGAGTCATCGCTGCCCTCTAGGGGCCAAAAATAGTCATTAGGCACAACAGACAGGCTGGAAACTTTCACCAGACATGCGGAAGGGTTTCCTCTACCCGTTTCAAAAAAAATTATAAAATCATTGGATGACGTCTTTTGACGGCCTTGGCAGTGCTCGGTAGGTTTTTACTTGACGTCTTTAAACGTCAGTGGCAGTAAAAGAGTTAAGTCAAACACCCAACCCGAGCTCGGAATGATTTGTAAAAAGGGAGAAATGGAATGAGGCCTGTTGAAGCTCTTCTGTTCAAGAGAGTTTGGGCAAAGAGGCTCCGACTTGCTCCATCTCCATCTGGCAGCCAGAAGAAGGAGTCGGAGCAGCGGCCTCACCTTGCACACCCACTCAACTCCCACGGCGTCACGAACATACTCGCGTCCATTTATAACTTAACTTGAAATGTACTTTAAGGGTGACACTGAAAACCTTGCCTAAAAGATCATTTTAAGGCTATTTTGTCTGTGAAATTACAATTTTGATTTCTAAACCCCACTGACTGGTGTTGTGCTATTTATACATAAATCAAGTTCCTCCTGTAAATCCATGTTGCTTTATCAAGAGATTTTTGCAAGCAACTATAAACACAACTGTACATTCTATCATACTAAAAAAGTGCATGTCATGATCAAGAACGTGCAAAGGATAATCAAAACGCCTCCCGATAATCGTGACATACATGACCAGTCGTTAATGTTGCTTCACTCTCACGTCAATCTAATTGAAACACTTAAAAAGCAAAGCGAGGGTATCGGGATTGCAAATGGAAGCGCGTCCGCATTGGCCGACGGTTGTTTCACCCTCCGGCTCACTAAATTAACTCCCAATCCATTTACCAGCATTGCAGCTTAAGTCCTCCAGTTTGGCCGTAGTCTTCCTCCTAATCGAGTTTCTTGTAATTACCACAAGGCTAATGCATTGTAAGGACCTTCTAATTCAGGGGTAAAGATTTTATTTCAGTGTACGGCACGATGAAAACAACATACGTAAATCCTTAAGACAAATCTTTCTCCCGATCCCACCACCCTCTTTAACTTCGCTTTTAATCTGCGACTTTGATTCAGGATGCCGCGCAGTGGTAACCTGTCTGACATCATGCACCGGAGCGCTTTGATTGCGGACGAGTGGGCTGCTTGGATAAACACACGCACACACAACCAAGCAACCTTGAGGTGAGAGGCAAAGAAGAACTTTCAAGCCTTTCATGATATTTTTTTTTTTCCCCTAGCGATGTTGTTGTGGTGGTCCGTGTAGATCGAGGGCGACCTTGCAAGATACACAAATAAGCAGCGTCTTCTGAAGACTCCTTTAATTAGGCTTTAATTGCCTTATTAGCTCCTGCTATCGATGGCAGAGCGAGGTGAGAAAATGGGTCAGGCAATGGAGGCGCGCCAGGTTGTAACAAGGTGGAAATGCATGCGATGCTAACGTGTCTGTTGAAGGGTCGCCCCTTGGACGGGGAAAGGTCACGTCTTCTGCCATGTGCGTCAATCGCTAATGCTAAATGCTATCTTGGTTGACTCTTCAACATTCAATGCAGTGCACTCACCGTTATCCAACCTGTGACTGCAGTTCATACATAGTAGGACTACATTTCCCATGATTCTTAGATGCAAAAGCAGGAAGTAGTTGTAGTTCCGGTCACCACCTCCTTTTTTTTATTTTTTTGGGTGGTGGCGCTTACTCTGGCCGATATTTATTTACAATTAAGCAAAATGTTCTTTTTAAACAAAAAATGCACACAAAAAATCTATACTTCAGCATAATATGTATTATTTGGACTATTAATGGGCCGTTTCATACAAGTTTGATAGCACAAGATTAACATTCAAACCTAGAAGAAAGCGCTGCACTTTTTGAAAAAAAAACTGTGACTGCAGTTCATACATAGTAGGACTACATTTCCCATGATTCTTAGATGCAAAAGCAGGAAGTAGTTGTAGTTCCGGTCACCACCTCCTTTTTTAATTTTTTTGGGTGGTGGCGCTTACTCTGGCCTATATTTATTTACAATTAAGCAAAATGTTCTTTTTAAACAAAAAATGCACACAAAAAATCTATACTTCAGCATAATATGTATTATTTGGACTATTAATGGGCCGTTTCATACAAGTTTGATAGCACAAGATTAACATTCAAACCTAGAAGAAAGCGCTGCACTTTTATAAAAAAGATATGGGAAAATCCCTCCCCCTTTGAGCCAATTAAAGGAAGCAACACTTTGCCACCCCAACAAGGTCTTCAAGCTCCAGGTTCATTTGAGATGGAAAATTAATAATTCTGTTTGACAGTGATGGAGCACTGACCATTTGCTGTTATTTGGCTTTCAGTAATAAAAAAAAAAAAAAAAAGGTAATTGAATGTATTATTGGGCTTCTTGTTAATAAAGCTTGTAATAAAATAGAAAAAGAACTATGAACTTGTTGTATAAATGTTTTGAATTATGAACTGAAGTACTTCATTTTAAAAATTGAGAACTGAACTTGTAACTAATTGGCGTAGAAAATAAACTTTCCCAACACTGGCGTCGCCATTGCTGAATTTCCTTACACACCGGTGCTGTTCTGCCTCTGATTGTACGTCCCAAGGTGGAAAATAGCAATGTTGATCCCCCCACTCCATTTCAAGTCAGGGCTGTTTATACTGAAGGAATTGTATGATTACTATTTTAAGTGTAATCTTTGCGTGTTCAAAATCATTGTATCCGAGATCTGATGAACAAGGTTCCTTGCAAGGATTTATTTAAAAGCTTCCAAAGACACGTTAGGACACCACATCTGAATGCAACGTGATGACCCCAAGAGTGTGACAATTGTATGAACATCGACTCATTTATACAAAAAAGATAAAAGGTTCCTCCTCCTGACTCTTGATTGAACAAAGGGCAGACATGTCATCTCCTAGTGACCAAATGTGTGATGTTATTAGCAAGCAGACGTGATGTTATTAGTAAGCAGACATTTACATACAGTTCCCCTTCTTGACTGGGGGAGAAATGCAATTAGGATCTAACCCCAGACTTTTAGACTCCAATGCCAAAAGGCTCTAAATAACATCATGCACATTCCTATCTTCAATAGCTTTGAGGGTGAGAAGATAAAATAAAGTTCACAAAATCATTACTCCACTGTATTCTTTTTAAACACTCATGATTATATCACATTGATATGCCTATAAGTAAATTCAAAAACAGTAAAACATCAAATTGAAAATATTAAATGTCTTCAATACCAAACAGCGAAATGGTGTGTTTTCCTTACATTAATTATATTAGTTAGCGATGGGGCGCTTTGGACCCGCATCAAGCACTGTTCTACTTTGCAGCTTGCATTTTACTGACAGTGATCTCGCAAAGCGTGTCACGCACACAGAATTGAATCTTTTCATGATTAGTCTGTGGCTTTCATAGACAAGTCAGAATGTAATAGAATGTAAAAACAACAAAAAAAAAACTTTGAAGATGTGAAATCTCTGCGGAGTCAAAGCGCAGCGAGCAACACATCACAGGACTAAAACTAACATCTGCTATCGAGGCCCGTCATTAGCATAACGTGCCATTGTCCCTGCGGAGGATTTATTTATTTATTTATTTTAACCAATCCATCTGTTTTTTTTTTTATATACACAACTCCATCTAGTGAAGTGATTCTGTAAAAGGAGGCAAGTAGGAGTGCAGCATTCTCTTACCAGAAAACCGTATACACTTCCATCCCCTTGTCATCTTCCACCCACTACTATAGCACATTGTTTATATTTAGTGTGAGAATCAGAAAGCAAGGTTTTCTCCATTCCATGCCTACTAATGTGATTGCGCACCTTTGCACTGTTAAAAGCTCGCCAGAGAGTGTGTGCGCGTGTGTGTACGAGTGTGTGTGTGTGTTCGCTTGGAGCGCTGGCGATTCAATCCATCAGGGGTAGTCGGTCGACGTCTCCCTTTTCCCCGCGTGTTGTTCGCCAGGCTCGTTAGAAGCCATTCAGTCAAACAAGCGTGAATCCCCCAACAAAATGACATGCAAAGTGTGTTGTGCGGGTGTAATTGGCCTTGCCGGAAGTGATTTTTTTAATTTATTTTTTGCTTTTTGTTGTTGTTTCCTCACATTGTGCCTCTCATAGAAAGGTGTACTGCTCAAGAAACGTAGCTGGCTAAAGGAACAGGATGGAGAGATCAAGTAAGGAGGGATGGAACTGATAGATTAGACTCATGATTGAAATGGTAAACATTAGGGGGAAAGAAAAGAACCTCGAATTTGAATACGAGTCGTAAAATTTCACATTTTACCAAAATATATGCCTCGAAAGTCAAACGAAAGGGTTTTTCTTTCTTTCTTTCTTTCTCTATTTATTTATTTATTTATTTATTTATTACTGGTGCCAGTGGGGAAAAAACGTCATTGAAGGGTGGCATAGGAGGAATCCATAAAATGCTTTAGATCAGCAAGATTTATTTATTTCAAAAAATGCTGATAATTTGCTGTGTATAGGTTCACGTTGGATGCAGAGGTTACAAAGTGTTCAGATTTTTTTTGCCTACGTTCTCATGACGGGTTGTTTGTGTGTGTGTGTGTGTGTGTGTGTATGTGTGAGAGAGAGGGAGAGAGAGAGAGGGAGAGAGAGAGAGGGCGAGAGAGAGAGAGAGAGGGAGAGAGAGAGAGCGAGAGAGAGAGAGGGCGAGAGAGAGAGAGAGAGAGAGAGAGAGAGAGAGAGAGAGAGAGAGAGAGAGAGAGAGAGAGAGAGAGAATGATGTGAAACAAACATGCGTTCTACCAAAATGGCTGTTTGTGTTTGTCATCCAGCAAGGGCATTTTGTGAGGGCACTTGGATGAGGGTGGGCGCGGAGGTGTGTGTGTGTGTGTGTGTGTGTGGGGGGGGGAAATAATCAAAGCAAAATGTCTGACTTGGCACTTTCAGTGATGGAAAGCAGGCGAAGACGCTAAACTGCATATCAGCAGTCAAGTAGCGCCATCTAGTGAGAGTCAAGCTTTATTGCACTAGTCGATGAAGCTAATATAGTTTTAAAATAAAATTAAAAAATATTGAAGAAAGAATAATTAAAAAATATTTATAGAAAGAAATATTTTTGAAAAACATTAATACACAAAACTAATATCAGTTTTTTGATATTAGTTTCTGTGCTGTTTATTCAAAACAGCGACACAGGGGAAAAAAGGTGGAAAATTCCATCTTTTACTGGCATTATAAAATGTCTTTTGGTTCCAGTATGTATTTATCCGTCCACCTTTCTCTGATCAGTAGGTTTGTAAAAGGCTCAATTGATTTAAATTGGGGTCTTTTATGAGACCAACTTGGCTTTTGCAGTTTGACAAAGATTTAGAAAGACCAAATCATTCATCTCACCTGGTGGGCGCCCTCCTCCTTCCATCTCTTTGTCTCCTTTTGCAGTTTCTTTATAATGCAATTCAATTCTAATCCCCCCGAATAAGATGCTTCCCTAATTGGCTGCTGATAAAAAAGACACTTGATTGACATGAGAGTTTCGCTAAATGACCCCAATTGGCTCCGTTAGGGTCATCCGTGTAACATTTTTGTCAAATAAGCGGCTTACAATCATATCACAAGCATACCTAATGTGACATTTTGAAGTGAGTTCAGTAATGACTTTATTGTGTGAGATTAAAAGATGTCACGCATCTGACACGACGAATAAAAGATGACACAAGTAGCCTACAATACAGCTCAGTAGAACGTCGTAGACCTCCACCAAGGCCAAACAATCCAAAAATGAATCTTATCAAACATTATCAAATAATCCAGGGATGGCGCTAAACCGGGGCCAGGTGTTGCTTTAGCCCGGGAGAAATCTGAGCGGTCCCTGTTAAGCGTGTCCAGCATTTTATTTGATATTCTAAAATATATTTATGAATTGTTTTTCCAGCCCCGCTATTTATCGCGCAATGTGAGAAAAATACTTTCGACAATCACTTCCTGCATATGCCCAAATTTGGTCATTAAAATAAGTTGAATGGCGAGTTGAAAAAAAATGGTGTATTTCCAAAATTGTTGATTTTTTTGGGGAACGTATCCTCTGTTTTTAGCTGAAAATATTTCCTGATTTTGTGCTTCGTACTTAGCAATGACAGTATTGTTTTGTTTTGTTTTCCTGAGAAATTTGATGTGCCGTCTTGATGCCAAGGAATTACAATATGAAGTGAATTGAGGAGCTTCGTTTATAAATTGCCCATTGTCACTATCTTGTGTGACCTTGCTGGCAATTAAAAACCTTTTTAGGGGGGCAGCAATTTCTGCACCTGTATTTAATCTCAAATAAAAATACTTTAAAAACTATATCTTTTTTTTGTTATTTATGATTCTAAGTTGCATATTTGCTTGTCATTTCTCGGAAGTAAAACCTAGCCTACTTTGTATAGGTAATGATATTTTTTTTACCTCAGCCTTTCAAAAATGCAACATCATGTGTTTCTATGTTCTCACCGTCGTCTGATACGCACTTGAGTTTGATAGCAGCCAATTAAACTTGATTGGCCATGACAAATGAGTTGAATCCTTTCAGGCTTTGCAGTTTTATTTGTGGGAACTTAATAGAGCACAGATGAGCGACACCACGCGGGATGTACAGTGAGAATAACTTTTAGTGATGCTGATGGGTTGAATTGCCCGTAAAAGAGCCTCTAGCTGTTTTACAAGTCATAGATTATTTTATATGCACGTGAAGATGGGTAAAATTTTTGAGCATCGTTGGCTGGATTGTAGTTTTTGTGCAACAGCTTAACCTTTACAAATATATTCAAATTTGTGATATTTGTAAATATTATAAAATACCATAATAATAATAATAATAATAATAATAATAATAAAACGTTTTATTTTCTCTTTGAAACACCAAATGTGAAAATGTATTAAAATCTAAACAAATATTTCACAAAAGAGAATTATGGAGGTCATCTGGTTGTCTTAGAATAAAAAAATATTTGAACCACGTCTCTTTATTTTGATAAATGATCTTTTATTGCATCTACTGTGCTTACAATCTCCCATTTGAAAAGTCAAAATATACCAAAAAACACACACAAAAAAACAAGTTTGTTGTCAAAACTAATGTCTAATTCCATAGATTGTCCTTGTTCTTTGGCTCCGCCCCTGTGAATCCAAAATGCAAAACAACAGTTAATGAAAAATGAACTATTGTACTGTATGTGCAACCTGTTACGAGTGGATCAAAATGGAATTGGTTTTCCTCCAAACCTGTTCACACTAAGGGGTAGCTTGCTGCTGTAGAAATCCCACACTGGTTGCGTTTGTTCCTGCTCATCATGATGTAGCCTTTGTCTCCCCACTTTAAACCCCAGCTAGAAAACAATTACAGTAAGAATTAACAATGTTGCGTTTACAGGCCAACCAGGATCATGATCATAAAAGAAAGATTAGAGTATCTTCTTTCATCAATAAAAAAAGGATATTTCTATCTGTTTCCGCTTTGCAGCAATTAGCATTAGAATAAAGCAAAGTTTCATCATTATTCACAAATCTGTTATGGAACTGACAGGTTGTTTGCAATATGGCCCTGGTTGATCTCTTATACTCTGGTGCCACCTGCTGGCCGTTTTTGTAATTACTACCATTACTTCACCCTTTCTCTGCAGTTCAGAGGCTTCAAAGCCTTCTGTATGCTCTATTATTATTATTATTTATTTTTTTATATATATATTTTTTAAAACGTATAAATACGTCTTTGGGACACTTAAAACATTTAATGTAACTATTTTGGGAGCAAATGAATTTTTAAAAATCCATCCATATCAGGGAGTTTACCTGTTCTTGACCAGCCAGTAGTCCCGCCCATTGTCAGTGCCGTAACCTACAGCCAGCACTCCGTGGTCCAACTGAGAGCTGCTGCACTCTGGCTCATCGTACACGCCTGTCAACAAATGCCGGGATATTCTCACATCAAAGTATTTTGTATTCATCACTTTGTTGAGGCTAATGTCTGTCACCTGATTCATACAGTTGGAACGTTTCATGTGAAGCGTCAATGGCAACCGACACAGGTCCGATGGTAGCCACAGCCTGCTTCAGAGCCCTTTCGTCGCCTTTTTTCACGTCAACGTAACCCGTGCATGTGGCGCCGATGTTGGCTGGGTCGTAGCGGCATTTTCCATCCTATTTGTATGTAAGGTACAAGCAACTAAATCCTCCTGTTACGCGCTCCTGTTACTACATCTCTGATATGGACAAGCTAACTTTGCACTAAGCACTGTGATCGACCATTTCAGTTTACCTCAGCCTCATAAGGATAAGACTCCTCAGTGTTAATTCCCCCGTTTTTCTGAATGTACTGGAAGGCGTTATCCATCAGGCCTCCCATGCAGCCCATGTTCCCAAAGTCGCCAGAGCAGTCTACCAACTGCTGCTCGCTCAGAGAGACCAGCTTGCCTGTCTTTCTGAAGGTCTGACCCTCCAAAGACCCCGTCTGAACAAGGCGACAAACATTTAAGTTAATCATCAATGATGTGGCAAAAGGCAATATGGTACTGTATGGAGGACCAAAAACTGCCAAAATTTTAAATGAATAAATGACTAAATAAATAAATGAATAAAAAAAAAATAAAAAAAATAAATAAAAATAAATTACAAAATAATAATAAAAAATTAATTAATAAATTAAAAAAATGTTTTTAAATGAATAAAAATAATAATACATTAATTAAAAATAAATACATAAAAAATAATAATAATTAAAAAAAAAGTGAAAATAAGAACGGATATAGAAAATATAATTTGAAAATTAAATCCCAAAAAATTTATATAAATGGAAATACAAATAACAAAAAAAAAAAATATATATATATATATATATATATATATATATACATAAACAAATACATTTATATTAATTTTTTTAACTATATTTTTTATATCTGTTTTTATTTTCACATTTAGTCATTTACTTATTTATTTAGTCATTTATTTATATATTTAGTCATTTGTTAATTTTTTTTATATATATATGTATTTCGAATTATATTATTTTATATCAGTTTTTCACTTTTAGTCATTTATTTATTTTGAGTTTTGGTCCTCCATAATATGGGAGGTCATGTACATACTGTGCTGAAGGCCCAACAAGAGCCGCACTCTTTCTGATCCTTGACATCAGTGACGTATCCCTTGTCTCTCCAGTCCACGGTGTGTGGTAGGTCAGCTCCGTTGGACAGTGGCAGGAACGTGGAACCGCCCCGAGGGATAGAACTGTTGAAATGCAGCAGACATCCCTGGGAAACCAGCCGCTTGTACTCCTGGTTTTCCTGTTTAGGAGGGACACTTTTAGCGGTCGCTACGTTTAGTTGTAAGAGTTCAGTCAAGACAAAACGGCCAGCTAGTTTTCCTACCAAATCGGCGAAGAAGGTCATGCCAAGGCGGTAGGACTTGATGCCCTGATCGGCCATGATGTTGTGCACAAGCACCAGTTTGCGATTGCTCAGCCAGATGGTTCTTCGTTCAAACTCCTCCGACGGAGAGCTGTACGACTTCCCTGTCAATCAGAACAAGAAAAAGTTAAGAATGATTAATCCAGTCATAGCTATGAATAACATGGGTAGTTATAAAGCAGATTCTCGGAAAGTGATATGAACGGAAATACAATGAATCCATCCCAGGGTTTGAACTTTCAATTCTATACAAAAAAAATGCTTTCATGACATTTTTGTATACTGAAGTTAATTGTCGTGGAAGTACAATGAGAAACGACGTTCTCCTAGTGCTTGTTTAATAATTTTGGAAATGTTTACCTTTCAGATGATATCGCACTGTTTCTCGTCTCTTGTGAAGACTTATAAATGTAAAAATACAAAAATCATTTTAAAAAAATGATGTATTGGAAGGGAGCTCATTCTTGTTCTGTTTGGCTTTTGGACAGCATTTTATTGTAAATTAACTCATTACATTGAATTATTAAATAATTAACCATTAAATTGTTCTTCTGCGGACTCAGACTTTTTACAAAACTTTGGCCAAGAGGAGCAGCTCCTCCTCTAGCATCTGGATTCCTTTTCAAATTTTTTATTTTTTTTTTTAAAACAAAGACACTGGATATCAGACAAACAAATTAGTGACTCACCAAATTTAAGTTTCCATGCGTGGAACTCCAGATCCTCCAAAGAGATGCTCACACAACTGGCCACAGCCAGGAAGGCAGCAGCAAGCAGCAGTAGCTTCATTTTGTCTGTCATAAAAAAAAATAAAAAATAATTACAATTGTGTGTGCAGATTCCCCAGACTCTCTAATCACAGAAATAATACACACATTCAACAATCTTTATTTATTTATTTTTAATTTGATATTCAGTTTTAGTGCGTGTGTTTTTTTCGTGACTGCGTGCATCACGTTTCAATTTCATACTGCAATCTTGCTTTTTGCCAGCAGAGGTCGCTAGAACTGAAGCTTCAATAGCTAAACTCATTTTCGAATCAATTCGTCCAAGTGGTTCATAACAGATTCAAGTCTGGCAGTAGCTCCTGACATGATATTTATTTCATATCATTATATGCGTTTGTACTAACTGAAAATATTTTTTGCACCGAAGCCTCCTAAATTTCGTTGACAGGAAATGCTGTAAGTTAAATGAAGATGTTGAATCCTTTTAGGTCGATCACATTTCTGTGATACACAGCACAGAATGTGTGTATTCGCATGTGTCAGTGTGTGTGTGTTTTTACCTGTCTTAGTGTTGTGTCGTCGGTATGTCTTTTGCTGGCTGCAGTGTAAACCACCTGTAGGCGATGCAGGACCTGGTCTCAAATTGTTGTCTTATATAGCTGACTCTATATATGACCTGCAGTGTATTCAGTCAGGTGGCTGTCAGCAGCCTGTAAAATGTGGCGCAGTCAATCATTGAAATGGGGAAATGATGAATCATGAGTAGTTTATATGATGAATTTGTGTGACTCTTCACTTTTTTTTTTACTTTCTGTTTTTGTATACTGTAAGTGGTTGACATTTCCCATAATTCCCATTAACTGCTTTGCGGTTTCTACAATTACATAATAATTAAGAAGCAATGTATGACAAAAAGCAAAAGCAAAAAAAAAAAAAAGCATCTCTATTTGTATTGTTTTCTAATGTGTGTGTGCGTCTGTGTGATGTACTGGTGTAGGCCATCAGCGCAACAACAACAACTGAAGTATTCATTTGTATATTGTAACTAAATTACTTATATGATCAATAAGGGACCAAGATAAGTTGTAACTTCTCCCTGTAACAGTAAAGTGCTCTCAACTCACTGTTTAAATTACATTGCAACTAAAATCAATAGTCTGACACACAAGTTGTCACGTGTGTCGAGCTAGCGTTGTTAGCTTGTTGGCTAATACTGTTCACGCCACAGATAGCGCCTAACCCTCATAATGTTACCATTTTTGATACTTAAAGCGCACGGTGTGCCTGACTATGAGGATGACCAGCGGCCATGACCTTTGATTGGCCAATTTGGTTTATAAAAAGTCTTTTTTTTTTGTGATAAGACTTGGACACATTATATAAACGCTCAAGTCAACAAGATGAGATGGACTTTCTTATTTTTTACGAAGGGTAACTTCTCTCATGGGCCGTTCCACCGCAACAGTGCCATTTGCTTGCTGTAACTCTTCTAAAACAAACTTAACGTTCTGTCTTTTTTCAATTTAAAATCTGGTAATACACATATTTAACTACAAAAAATGTGCATTGGCCCAACTCAAGGCAACTTTTTTTTATTTTAATGAAACGTCTTTGAGTGACAGGAGTAAAGTAACAGGAGTGAATTTTTAATTACAGAATTACCTAATGCAGTGCATGAAAAATAGCCACATGGCATTTATGCTACTATAATGTTGAAAATAAGCTCATTTCAAGTAAAATAAAATAAATTAGTTAACAGAAATGTACTGAGATTTTAACCCCCTCTTCACAGAGTCCGAATGATGCAACTTCCTGTGGATCATGTGATTTGTGTAATACTGGACTCCAAATTTTTCAAAGGGAGACGTGTCTGTGATCATGAGGAACAACCCACGCACTTGACAAAAGTGTACATTAAAAAAACGTTATTTAAAGATAATTACCTCAAGATAAAAGTTGGTGCACGGTAAATGAATAAGTTCCAAATACATACAAAATGTAAACTTTCTAAAGGATTTCAATTGTTATATTTCATGGTAAAGTCAAATTTCAGGAAGCAGGAACGGGTAAAAAAAAAAAAGAAAAAGAAAAAAGTATGTAATCACAATATTTTCAGCACATCTTTAAAACTAAAATATTAAACAGATACAGAGCAGAAAAAGAATAGAAAAACACATAAACTTATCATCATCATGTGTGTTTTGTATCCAATTTCTTTATTTTTGCTTAAATTGTTTTCTTTATGTTATTTGCCTGATTTTGCTGTTGCTGTTATTTGCGATCTTAATTATTTGTTATAACCTGAACAGGGTTTCAGGCTGAATTTAAGTGGTACGTTTTTGACAAGGAATAAGAGGTGGGACCTGTCATTTTATTTCTTCCTACACACTTTTCAACAGAATCTTGTTTTTGAAATTGAATACTGGTTGAACAAAAATGATGTCATAGCTAAAAAAAAAAAATATTTTGTTTTGTTGTCTATGTACAATTGTGTATACACACACACACACACACACATATATATATATATATATATATATTTGTATTCCTTTTCTTAGCGCAAAATAAAATTAAGCCAAACATCTGATTTAATCCTTTAGATATCCACTGAGAAATATTTGACAACAGTTGGTCAACTTAAGAGGAGTATTTTTCTCAAAACGTTTTTGTCAAATTTTGAATTGTACGACTTCAGGAGGATTTGAATTTAGGGCAAGTCCAGTAAAAAACAAGCAGCAACATTTAAGTAGACCATAGAATATGAAATAGGGGAATTAGGTGGCAGTTTGCGATTTACTTTATTGTGTTTGTGATGCCGCACTGTAGTGTAAAGTCTTTACAACTATGGAAAAGGTCAGATCAGCTGTTGAATGGGGTCAAGAGCAACAGTAAGGTTTCTGAGTCAGCTGCAAAAAAAAAAAGAACATGTACAGTACTATGAGCTTTGTAGAAAAAAATGCAGGATATACCTAATAATCTGACAAGATGCTCATCACTGTACAGATTTTTTTTTCTTAACTCATCATTATCATTTGTTTCTTCCCACTAGCACATGACAGTCACGAGAACTGACTGGTTTGATCGTGACTGTGAAAATGAAACATTAACTTCTTGGAATTCAAGCAGTAAGGATGTGATAATTGTGCAATCCTTCTGACCAGAATTGAAAATTAAACCAGCATTGTCTTGTTTTCTTGCCTTATACACTTGTACATTTATACAACAAGTATTGATGATAGCAATATCCTACATGAATTTAATTTAATAAATGAATTTATTAAGTAAGTAACTGAAGTAATTTTACATCAACCTGAAAGTGAGCCAACATGTATACATATAGTTTGTCTTGGTCTAGATAGATAGATAGATAGATACTGTAGCTAGCCAAATATACAGGGATAGCTAGCTACAAACATACTGTAGCTAACTACAAACATACTGTAGCTGGCTAGATAGATAGATAGATAGATAGATAGATAGATAGATAGATAGATAGATAGATAGATAGATAGATAGACTCAAATGTATCAACATAGATATATATTTTACTAACTTTAATCATATATATTATTAGGAGTTGTGTTGTTTCTGAAATATTGTCTGATTTCACTGCAATGTTACAAATTGGCCAAGAGAGGGCAGCATTTTATGTTTGTTATGACTGAGCCAATCAGTTATAAATGAATAACACCATTCACCATTTAATTGCAAATGAGTATGACAATCTGCTGCGAGTTTGCAGGACAAACTTAATCAAAATATTTGTTGTACTGCTTTAGTTTCAACTGGATTGCGTGACAAACATACTTGTAGCTGTTCTGGATGCCGTGTCGTGTTTATGGCTATAATGTGATAATAGTTGTGGCTGCATAGTAACAGCAAAGTACATCCTGGTGGATCCAGTGTGAAAAGTACAAACCTCAAGCCCCGTGTCAAGTGTGAAAAGGCACTAAACATGTTTGGCCCGTGATGATAAACTCTTTTAATTTCATTACTGTGTGTATTTCCCCAGCTTAGAGCCAATCACATAGTTGGCTGTGTCTAAATGCATGCTAGTGAGCGGGGTAGGATTCACACATAGCAGCCGCTAAATTGCGACAGTGGCCCAAGCGGGCATACCTCAGTGCATAATCTGATTATCGGATCAATAACACAACAACATTGGGCACATAGTCGGCATGCTCTGCGTCTTCTCTGGTTGCGCATAGCTGGCATTCGGCGCTCGTTGCCACTTTATAGGTGACAAAGTGTGAATGCAAGCAGGAATCCAAAATGGAGGGCCTTTTTAAACGAGACCGGTCACATGGTAACCTTCATCAGATGCACCGGTGTCAATTCTGTGTTGAGTGTCGTCGCTCATTGGAGTCCAATTTAAGCAACAGCATTTAATAGTTAATAAACCATCTTATTGCTTAATTTGTCTTGTCCAACTGCGTTTGAAACAACCCCGTCATAGATACTCAGGAACATGAAAAAACATTTGTAAATACTTTACAGTTATTAAAGATAAACTTACATTTTATTTGGCTTCTAATTTAATTTCAGTACTACTCTGATTATGATAACAGCGTTGCAAGTCAATCTTATAATATAACAGTCCGCGAGGGTATATGCTAGCTGTGTTGACTGCAAAGCTAGCTAAATTTAGCTATGTTATAATTGAAAGAAAACTTTGATAGTAATGTGTCTTTTTCTGATAATCTGACGGGGTTGCGTTATTTTGAGTGACTTACTCCAATGAAAAAGTTTACCAGAGCAATTAGCTTGACCCTTGTCATTTTTGCTGAGTCATATACTGTAGCTTACTTTATTTATTTTCCCCTAGAAAGCTAAAAAGGTTTTAACAACAGGCATCCATGTACAGTATCTATATGGTAGCTCATTTTTTTCGGAACCTGATTGCTTCATTATTGTTAACTCATTCACTCCCGGCCATTTTCACTGACATAATCCCCTTCGCTCCCGGTTGTTATACTGGATTTTTACTGATTCTGTAAAGCCCACAGAATATTTTGTTCTATTGCTATAAAAACATGGAACCTACCAAAATAAAGATTAGAGTCTCTTCTCTTTCTCTCTGTTTCCATTTTGCAGCAATTAGCATTAGAATAGAGTTAAGTTTCATCATTATTCACAAACCTGTTGAAAACACTGGGAAAAGAGCTTGCTGCAGCATGGCCCTGTTTGATCTCTTATACTCTGCTGCCACCTGCTGGCCGTTTTTTGTAATAGCCACCATTGCTTTAGACAATTTCTTCAGGTCAGAGGCTACATCAAAGCCTTCTGTATGCTCTTGCATTAAAAAAATAAAATAAACGTATAAATACGCTTTTGGGACCATAGCAATATTTAAATTAATATTTATCGGAGCAAATTAGTTAATGATGAATTGATTTGATATAATGCCCCACCCTTATTCAGCACGCTTAAGAAATTGCAGCTTTACCATAAAAATATTTATTGACATCACAATCTTTTTGGACAGAAAATAAATTGAGAAAGAAATGACACACACAAAAGAGAGGGTCCTGAATGAAACAAGGGAGAATTAAAAGCAACAAATCCGAAGAACAAAATTTCCCTCAAAGAAAAAAAACTTCTAATTTCTCCCTTAAGTCTATCTCAAAGGCCACAAAAAAAAGAAAATAAAATCTGTGTGGTCACTTCTGTCACATCTCTCTGGAAAAACACAAGAAACCCAACCACAAGCATTTCAGAAGCACTGGCCTATATAGCAAACAATTCAAAAAATGAACACCAATAAATAGAAACGCCATCTTGTCAGTAAGAAAGTAATAGTCTTCTCGTATGACTTTTTTGGTGGAAGAAGCAACAAACAGAAGGCTTGAAATGGAGATAACCAGGCACATTGGAGCGACTTCCCCCCCAGGTCCATCCCTCCATCAGCTTAAGTCAGTTCTTGTGGGTCCAACATGGCGTCCCCCTCATGCCAGGGTCTGCCCCGGGAGAGGGACATGGCGAAGGCGTTCCAGATTATGTGTTATCTCCATGGTGCACTCGCATCCACCTGGAGCCAGGCTGTATCCTGTCTGGGGAGGCCAGGAGTGTGTGTGGGTGTGTGCATGGGATAAAGAGGACACGCTTATTCAATAGTGGAGAAGGTCCAGGGGCTAATTGGCTGTGGTCAATGTGACTGTGGGCCTCGTTAGAACCAGTAGAGCTCCTTGCCTTTCTTGTGCTGCTGCAGGCCTGAGAAAGGATAATAGAGGAACAGTGATTAGGAGCATGTCGGCAAACAGCAACGCACATGTTGTCATGGAACCTGCTTTAGCCAAACATTCTCTTTAAGAAGTATTGACTGGTGCATTGAAGGTGCATTTGTTCGTGGGGGGTGGAAGCAGGTGTGGGGGCATCCACCATCACAAATACATGTGTCAGGACAGTCAATGCACGTGCAAGAAAATATCGATATTTGGATAAACATTTTGTGTTGTCAAATCCAGGTCCAAAAAATACAAACCCTGCCACAGTTTGAGCATGAGGTGCTTCTTCTCAGCGGCGAGTAAACGAGCTCCCGGGAAAGCTACCTTGAGTAGTAGCACCTGCGACTAAAGCAAAACTGTGCACTCTAAAAACAGTTGGCTCAAAAATAACCCAAATTGGGTCAAAAATGGACCAACCCGACTTTTTGAGTTTTATAACCCCCCCCCAAAAACGGGGTCAAATTGATTTAATAACTCACATAGAAACCCATTTTTGGGGAGTTATTTTGTGGGTTATTCATTTGACCCAATTTTTTGGCTTAATTGACTAACCCGATTCAATTGGGACAAAAATTAACCAACCCAACTTATTATTTTATTATTTATTATTGGACCCAACTTTTTGAGTTAATTGAATAACCCAATTGAATTGGGTCAAAAATGATTATTATTGGGTCCAACTTTTTTGGAGTTATTTAACCCAAAAACTGGGCCAAATTAAATTAATTATCCATAAAATAACCCATATTTGGGGGTTAATCATTTGACCAAACTATTTTGATTAATTGAATAACCCAACTTGGTAAAAAATCCAATCCAACTTTTTTTCAGTTATTTAACCCACAACGTTGGGTCAAATTAAATTAATAACCCACAAATCAATTAATTAATTATATGGGTTGTGTTGTGCGTTATTCATTTACCCCAAAAGTTGGGTCAGTCGCTTTTTGACCTAATTTGGGTTATTTCTGACCTAACTGTTTTTAGAGTATCAGAATCGATATAAAATGTCCCAAAATCAATTTTATATATTTATTTTATACTATTAAAGCTATAAAATTGATAGGTAGCTAGTAGCTACGTTGTTTTTTGTGGGGAAAAGGCACTTTCCTTTTTTTAATTCAAAGTTTTTCTGTCTAAAAGCAGACTGAAGTAGATTGATGCGGAAATCAGTCAATCAAATCATTTTGAATCGATAATCGATTCTGAATCGAATTGCAGACCTAAAAATCTGAATTAAATCAAATCGTGAGACAGTCAAAGATTTCCCACCGCTCGTTTTTACTTTCTGGATTTGATACCTCTAACCAGAGTCTCTGTAGAGGGCTAAATATTAGGAGAGAAAACCAGTACTTTTCATTTACCTGTGTCCATGTTGAGGGCAAGTGTCTGGCTGACGTCCCCCGGCGGTAGCAGGCCAGGCCAGGAGGCCGTGGGCTCCAGCTTGCTTACTTCGTAGTGGCTTGGCAAGGTGGCCAGGTGGGCCGGCCGAACGGTGGGCATAAGCAGGGGCCCGTAGTGGGACTCCAAAGAGGAGGGCGAGTACAGTTCATGGAGGGGCCTCGGGGGCCCGTAGGCCTGAGCCTGGGTGTAGCCCCAGCTCTCCGCCGGGTGCGGGTGCGGGTGGGAGTGAGGGTGAGCGTGCGGGTGAGCGTGCGGGTGCAGACCCGGGTGTAGCCCTGACGCGTAGGGGTCCATGGAATAGGAAGGAGCCGCCGTCTCGCAGTGCGCGCGGCTTTGAGGCGACGAGTAGTTGCTGTCCCAGAAGGATGGAGGGAAGCTTCGTCGGCTGCTCGGGGACGGCGTTTCTGATGGAGAGAACAAGAAAAAAAGAAAAAAATATCAATATAAGGGTGACGTGGCTCAGGTGGTGAGGTGGTCATTACTCAACCTGAGACATTATCAACGTGCGGGTGACGTATATTTTACATTAGAAAAATCTCACGGCACGCCATCAAAAAAATTATTCATTAGGGTAAAGCCACCTCTCCAGATGTCGGCTAGACGGATGGATACATAGGAAAAAAAAAAATATTTTTACTTTCACCAAGCGCTAGGCTTTGAAAACTGTTTGATGGTTTGTGGAAAGGTCATGGGTGGAAGCTATTGAATAAGATGGCACAAAACCCAACAGAACTGATTTGGACAGAAGTTTGCAATGTGGTTTCTCAAGAATGCAATTTCTCTTTTTACTGCTAAAGTCTGCTTGGGGCCAAGATAGTCAGGGGGGGGCAGCTGACTGTGAACAGTCGAGAGTCAACTTGACCTTTAATCACGGGATTGGGATGGGACAGGATAAAAAGTTCATGGGAGACAGGAGTAGGACATAGAGAAAAAAGACATGGACCGATTCAAGTTTTTTTTTCATGTAGCTTATCTCCAAAATGGGAGTGGTATGGGAGTCATTCTGAACAGGACGAGACAGGATTGATTTTTTTTTTTACTGTGGTCTGGGAATGGGACGGGACAGGATTTTTTTTTGTTGGAGTGGGATAGGACGGGAATTAAAATCCACTCTCGTGTCATCCTCGAATCTGCACCAAATGGCACAAATCATTAAAGGGAAAGTCAACCCCCCCAAAGTTGTTTTGATAATATTATGTTCTATGCAGCCCCACCAGTCGAAACATGACCTTCTGATTAATATTACATTTTTGGAATATGAGTTACGAAGCAAAATCCAGACATTTTTATCCATTTCAGGGGGCGGCCATTTTGCTACTTGCTGTTGACTGAAGACATCAATGTTGCTCAGGTCTCAGGTAGCAACCAATCACAGTGCAGCTTCAGAAAACAGGCGCGCTCTGATTGGTTATTTCCTGAGCCCTGAGCAGCTGTGATGTCATCTTCAGTCGACAGCAAGTGGCAAAATGGCCGCCCCCTGAGATGGATAAAAACGGCTGGATTTTGCTTCATAACTCATATTCCAAAAATGTCATATTAATCAGAATGTTATGTTTAGACTAGTGAGGTCACATTTAACATATTATTGTCAAGAAATGCTTAAGGTTGACTTCCACTTTAATGAACATTTGTCAGTTGTTGCGTCATATTTTTTTCATAAATGTATGGTGTCCCTTATATCAGTGGTCCTCAACCCTGATCCTCAGGGACCGGTATCCAGCCTGTTTTCCATGTCTCCCACAGCCAACACAGGTGGAGATCGTTATCAGCCTTCTCCAGAGATTGCTGATTAGCTGATGATATGAATCACCTGTGTTGGCTGTGGGAGGCATAGAAAACAGGCTGGATACCGGTCCCTGAGGACCACGGTTAGGGACCTCTGCCTTAGATAGGAAAAAGGTTTTCCACCCATGATGGGGTTTGGTACCTTGCTCAAGGGCACACCTCTTCAACAAGCAATCCCAACTGTCATACTGCATACGCCAAGTACTTATGTTTGAACTGCAGCCAGTTATTTTCCTAGCATTCACCGAGAGCGGAAACGCGGAAAATAGCCGCGTACCAAACTGGACTGTACCGCCTGGTGGAAACCGGGCTTAAAAAGAAAAGCGAGTGCGTGGCGAATTGTAGATGGCAGTCACATGACGGCTTAGCCCTCTTGCCCAGATATCTTCCCCATTGGATCATACTGTCACACTGCGCTAGCTCCAACAAGACACAGAAATAAACACAAGCACATGTAGTGCAGAGAGAGCGAGAGATTGGTCGAGAGAGACCCTATATCCCCGAATGCCATCTATATAAGGCCGACGCGATGACCTCGAGGCAGCCCAAAGAGCCTTAAATCACTCTCTGCGGTGACATCTCTCACTATCATGTCAGCTCGGCCCTCGTGAAAGTCTTAAAACACACTCATATGCGCACACAACAGTGACCCTGTGCGAGAGCCGGCTGCCCCTCTCAACAGTGCCATGCACCCCCACCTGTTGTTTTGTTTTTTTTCTTTTTCTGCGCCCCTCCCGTCCTCCTCCTCCCGCTCCTCCTCGCCCTTGACAGAATGTCAACGGGCCATTATACATTTTCAGCAGTAGACTTTTTATATTTAGATATTCCTGTGGAAAAGAGACACCGCGTGGCTCGGCGAGGGGTAGTGTCCGATCACACGGCGTATAAATCTGACAGCGGCCATTGTGGGGGGTGGGGGGGTCTTCTTTGAAGGAGGATACGCCCGCCACGAGGCTGTGCGCTGAGCGCCGTGTACAAACATAGCATCTGTTGTGAGGCAGGACGCGTGTGGTACAAAAAAAGTGTGATCAGAAAGGTGGACTGACTGGCTTTTTAACTCGCACCACTGATGCAACAGCAAAGTTGATTTTAAAACCCCTGGGCGTTATTTTATTTTGAAATGGCTTGGTCAGAACCAACAAAAAGCCAAAAAATGGTCAAATAACGCCCAGGGGTTAAATCATTTGGATGTTTTGAAGGTACAAAGATGCCTTGAGGCACGCTTTCAATTGAACAGTGCGTCCATATTTGCCACTAATCACGGAAGTAACGCTACGAGTGTGATATCTTCCTGATCCACTAGTGCAATACATGCAGTATTTGCATCGATGTCATTATTGTTTGGGCTTTTATTTTGAAGTTGGTCGTTGGCGCGTTGCCATGGTGCATGTTTTGAACAATCGTTGCGGATGATGGATTGACTTTGGCTTATTTCGTCCCTGAAAAGACGCGATGCGGCATTTTATCTTTCTCATCCGATGGGCAATACTAATTGTGTGTCACCCACGTGGCGTCTCTATCATCCGGTTATATGTTCGAAATATGGCAGCGCACTGTACATTTTGTAAAAATCGTTTTTAATGTTATTAAATCAAAGTTTATTATAGTTTCATATTCATTAACACATTAACTATCAGACGTCTTAAAAGTGTGAGTACACAGCAAAATCGCCAGTGTTAGATTAACACTGAGAGTGTTAAATCTAACACTAGAAAAGTGTTTTATATGTGTCCGCACCAATCAGTATAAATCTTACACTTTTCAGTGATACTTTTTTTTTTATATATGTTTTTTTCAGGGCCGATACCTATGCCGATTATTCGTAGTCAAAGAGGCCAATATTCGATATTTGGAGCCGATATTCATTTTTTCTATTCTTTGTTGTAATGTCTTAAAGCATGTTTATTAAGTAACTTTTCAGACTTTTCAAAATGTAAAAGTGCTTTTTTTTTTTTTTTTAATCTTAGACAATAGACATGCTTTTAAATTTCTAACAAAATATTTAGAGAGCTCCCAAGGTTATCAGTACGTCTTAAAACGTTAAATGATAACTTAAACAAGCTCTCTATAGTTTTCTACTGTAAATATTTATTTTTCCGAAATTTAAAAATACTGTATCTGAAATCTTAAACTTTCACATTTTTTTTTTTTTTTGTTAAACAAAAACAAAAGGTTCAGAAGGTTCCCAGGGTCAGCATCATCTCTTATAAAGTTAACTAACAAATTTTAACAAATAGTTCCCTGAAATGGCTTAAAATGGTTTTAGATATACCTTATATCGGCTGTCAGATTTGTTTTTATTTTTTATTTTTTAAAGGCCGATACCGATATTTTTAAAATGCCCAATATCGGCCTGGCGGATTATCGGTCTAACCCTACAATTTTCACACTTAACTTAACTTAACTTAAAAACTACTCTACATTAGTGCGAGTGACATTTAATTCTGCCAAACACTTAAATGCCAAACACTTAACTTAATTGCACTTGTGTCAATATAAAAAAAAAAAAAATTAAACTCAAACCACACTTTTCTCTGTTAAATGGTACGTCATTGATATAGCACTTTCCCTCCTTACTCGGCCCTCAAAGCACTTGACCACCGATGACATGGTATCAGGAGCAACTGGGGGTCCAGTATCTTGCTCAGGGTACATTAACATAGTCACACTGACCTGGGATCGAACCCACGCTCTCAGGGTTGCAAGACGATTATTCTACCACTTTTCCACCCTGACAATCACGCCCGGATGTATCGCTATTGAAATGTCGACAGCGTGCTGGAAAATTGGAAATGAGGGTGTGGTTAATTTAACACTTAAGGTAGGGCTTTTCAGGTTACACCCAAAATTCAAGGAAATTTACACTGAGAGTGTAACTTTTTATCCTAACAATGTTAAAATAACACTGTTTACTGCATATTTTCCACAATGTTACCCTAAAGTCACCGAAGTCATCCTCTGACTTATACAGCTCACGTGAACCTCATTACCTCCGACCCCTTACACTATGATCTCTTCATGGGATAACAGTTCCAAATAGCACCCCCTCCCCCCACCCAGCCAGAAAAGGAGTCACCTGTCTGACGCTCATCTTGTGTGGCCAAAAGATGCTACACAGGCGAATCTGCCACCTTCCAAATGCAGCATCTGTTGTGAAGCCGGACGTGCCATGTCAAATTGATTTAACGTGTTACAAAAGTGAGGTCAGAAAGACCACATTGCAGACTGACCGGCTTTTTAACATCGCATCAATGATCCAACAGCAAAAGTAGCTTAAAATGTTTAGACCTTTTTAAGATACCTCAAAGTTTGAATGCACTTGAGGTTGTAAAATGTTGAAATTGACCAATATTTGGGGGGGAACTATGCTAACAAGATGTTAGCATATCATTTGAGACACACCGAAATGTGCCTCTGAGGTTGTGTCATTTTAAAATTGATCCAAAATGTTTGTGAAAAATATGCCTGAAGAACAACAATTGCCCCAAAAAATATGTTAGCGTTTGATCTGTGAAATCTGATGCTCAGTAGCCACTTTCCTCTGAGAAAATTCCATTTGAAGCCTCACAATGGCAAGGTACAGTTGTTCATATGTTAGGTGTCATTTAGATCTTATTATGTCAAAATATAAGCAGAATGTTGAAGAACAATTCAACTGTTCAAGTTGTGCAAATAGTGCTGACAGCGAAAGCACAACACTTGGATACAAAAACGTAAAGATTCAATTAAAGTCCCTGCAAAGCACGATAAATGTCTTTTAACCCTGGAGAACCCACGGGGTCAAATTTGGCCCCTATAAATTCTGCTACTCAAATAACAAAGACCTTTTTTTTTCTTTTTTTTTTACAAATTTAACTTCAAAAGTCCAGAGTGCCACTTCTGACCCCTGCATGGGGCCATCTAGTGGATGAATATTGCACTTACATGAGCCAGAGTGGTGGTGACAAGATGGCTGGAAATCAATCCAAACAAAACCATCTTCTCAGCAAACCATCAGATGGTAAATTTTTTTTGTTTTTTTTGTTTATCTATTTCATATCATGTTGCAGAATGCCTAGGAGTATGTTTTATCTATATATATTTTTTTGATAAATTAGCAACTCTGAGCTAGTTATAAAAAAAGGGTTAAAATTGAAAAAACATATATTTTGGTGTTCAGTGAACTTATAGCAGTCATTTCATGTATAATTCATAATTTTCCAAAGAAGAAAAGGGTTCTTGGCTTCTCCAGGGTTAAATTCTTCACACCGCCGAGAAGAGTGTCAATTGGCAACCCTGTCAAATTTGAATTAATCAAAAAAATTGCCATGTAGGGCCTATAAAATCAAGCTTCAAAATGGTGACAAATCAAACCTCTACTCACAAATGTGGCAGGTGTGCCACTCTCAGCTGTCAACTGTCAATCAAACACGGCTACATTTGAGCCGTTTTAGCCATATTTAAAAAAAAAAATATATATATATATATATATATACAGGGGGCAGCACGGTGGCTGACTGGTTAGCACGTCCGCCTCCCAGTGCTGAGGACGTGAGATCGAGTCCGGGCTTCGGCCTTCCTGAGTGGAGTTTGCATGTTCTCCCCGTGCTTGCGTGGGTTTTCACCGGGTACTCCGGTTTCCTCCCACATTCCAAAGACATGCATGGCAGGTTAATTGAACACTCCAAATTGTCCATAGGTGTGATTGTGAGTATGGTTGTTTGTCTCTGTGTGCCCTGTGATTGGCTGGCAACCAGTTCAGGGTGTACCCTGCCTACTGCCCGAAGCCAGCTGGGATAGGCTCCAGCACCCCCGCGACCCTTGTGAGGAAAAGCGGTCAAGAAAATGGATGGATGGATATATACAGGGTGTCCATAAAGTCTCTTTACCATTTCAAAAAAATATTAAAAATGCAATTGATTAGATATTTTATTTAGATTTGTTCTATTGTATTCTGCGTTTATTAAAGTTTTTTTTTTTTTACCTCTTTTAATACACTTCTACATGGGCACCATTAGTTGCACGAAGCACATCAAGACGGTACTCGATTTTTTTGCCTTGTTCGCTGTAGCGTAGCCTCATCAATTGTGGCAATGGCATCAGTAATCCTTTGCTTAAGGTCAGTAATGATAAACACTGTGTGTTTTTTTAAACACTGAATACAATAGAACAAATCTGAATAAAATATCTAATCAATTGCATTTCTAATAAATTTTTTAAATGGTAAAGAGACTTTATGGACACCCTGTATGTCATGAACACATAAATGGTGAGAAACGGTTAACGCTCATAATTCAGAACTGCATAGTTCTCAGTCTTTTCATCAATTTTCCTCAAACAAGTGTTTTTGTATTGAGAAACAATGAACGTTGAATTACATTTTAAGTTCCTATATACAGGTGTAACCCACATGTAGCAAAACAGCCACCCTACCTGGGCTACCTGCGACCTGTTGCTCCGAAACCCGCCGCTTGCCCTCCCCGTCCATATAAGAGCTGAGGGCCCGGGAGAAGTGCTCGTCCACCACGCTGCTGATGTCCCCCTGGTAATAAGTGAAAAGCACGCATCGCGAGCTCAGGTACTCTGCCTCGGGGCCCTCCTGCTTGTCCTTGGGGCCCTCGTCAGGCCGCGGGGCCGCCGGCGTGTAGGAGGAAGACGAGGAGGAATTGGAAGACGAAGAAGATGATGCGGACGAGGATGACGTGGTCGTCGATCCGCCGGCGGTGCCTTGAACGGCGGACATTCCCTCGGGACCCCTTGGAGTGTCCATAAAATCCCGGCACGGAGGTGAGGTGCTGCTCACACCACTGGGAGTCTGGCAACAAGGCAGAGGGGTTGAAACAGGTGTCGTAGATATGCATTTATATACCAATTGTATGACAGCAGGTATACAGTAGATAAGTTCCTACTTGTTGAAATTGTCGTGTACTGTAGATTTCAGTATGTACAGTAAACACTGCACATAGCTCAGTACATACAATATGTGGATATACAGGGTGTCCATAAAGTCTCTTTACCATTTAAAAAAATGTATTAAAGATGCAATTGATTAGATATTTTATTCAGATTTGTTCTATTGTATTCAGTGTTTAAAACAACACCTTAAGCAAAGGATTACTGATGCCATTGCCACAATTGATGAGGCTACGCTACAGCGAACATGGCAAGAAAATCGAGTACCGTCTTGATGTGCTTCGTGCAACTAATGGTGCCCAAGTACAGTAGAAGTATATCAAAAGAGGTAAAAAAATAAACTAATTAATAAACGCGGAATACAATAGAACAAATCTAAATAAGATATCTAATCAATTGCATTTTTAATAAAATTTTGAAATGGTAAAGAGACTTTATGGACACCCTGTATGTGGAGATTGTCATTGAAAAAAGATTAGATTCTTCCATTTCTTTCTCATTTGAATGCCTGGTATATCACTTATGGGTGTATCATGTGACTAACAGACATAAAAGAAAACATGAAATGACGATAAGCACTGTTTTTGGCAGTAGGCTACAATGCCATAACTATTTATCTAAGAACTGAAGTGATGTTGGCATTATTGGAGAAAAGCGCGGAAAATGGCCAGATGTCAGCTGTTCAATTCAACTCTTATGAGCTGTTTTTGTTGTCATCATTAAATTTGTCCAAACATTTAATACGAGCAAGAAACAAGGGTGCTCCAATATTTTTATTCTGTGACTGTAGATATGAAGATACACTATATTAGTTATGCAGGTAACTATGTATTATAAATATTTGCTGCATAACAAATATGGAGATGTACGTAGATAGACATATTTGTAAATGTCTATAAATAGAAATATATAACTACAGTATATATGCTAATAAAGACACATTTGTTTTGTTTTTATTATTTGTAACTAGATATGTTTATACAGTGTGTTTGTAGATGTACTGTTAATGTGAACGATTCGAAGATTTAATGCGTTTTTTGATAAATGGGGGTACGAAACGATTCAAGGACAGTTCGATTTGAAATTGGAACAGTTTGATTTGGATTACGATTCGATTCAATATGGTACCGCTTAGTTAAAGGGTATGACTTGGTATGGCAATGACCTTTTTGTTGTCATTTTACATGCATTTGAAATAACTTGTCACTACTGTATAATGTGCGATTTCTTTTTAAGATATACCTCTTCAATAAAAGATGATTTTATACGTAACACGATATATTTCCAAGTGGTGCGATTTGATTCCGTTCGATTCGATGCACTTGCCATCTTTTAAATCCAAAACGATTTAAACCGGTAGTAGGAATATATGAAGATACTAATAATTTGTATACTGTAGATTGATATACTGTTCATATGTATATCAATATATGAAGATACAGTATATTTCTCACTTGATTGATAGAGTATATTTATGTATGTAAATATACAAGCTCAATATAATGTATATATGTTTGCAGGCTGACGGATATTGACATTACGAAAGTAGGCAGATGCACACGTTTTTTTCTTTTTAAATTTCATATTTCGTATTAATTCCAAAATGTATTTTGTTAACAATCAAGATTTTTGTAACAACTTGCAAAACAAGACTTGAAGCGTGAAGAAAGATTTTTAGAAATTGCAATACAAGAGATAAATAACGTGTAATAATAATAATAATAATAATAATAATTGAACCTACCTGTAACGTGTTGATGAAAGCAGGAGCGCTGACTGCGTACGAGGCGTAATGTCCATAGGCTGGGTACATAACATCCAAACAGCTCATGGTAAAACGAGCACCGTCTTCTTCACTCTTCTGCTGAATGCCACTTTTCCCGGCAAGACGGCGACAACATTCCACTTTGTGTGCGTTGTGTGAGTTTGTGTGTGTGTGTGCGTGCAGGCTGAAGAGGCAACCCGAGGAGACCGTGGCGGAGCAGAGAGCAGCAGCCTGAATGGACGTGCAGTCACCGCACAAGGAGCCCACTTAAGCGCGTGGGTGTGTGCGGGTGCCACAACAGCTGCGGCTGCAAAATGTGTTGGGGTGCCGAGGGTAAGTTGGTTCTGTCCTGTACGTCTCTGTGTCAACTCCTCCCACTTTGTGGACCCACCAACCAATCACCAACACTCATCTGATTGCATACCAATACCTTCTGTTTATATTTAATATGGACTATCATGCCAAGTGTTATTTAGTTGGACTTTATGAATATAACATTTACATAATACTGTAAACTTGTATTTAAACGGCTGTAAATAGGACCACAATGCCACCAATTTACTTTATCCTTAGGACATACATAGATAATAATATATTAAGTGCAGCCAAAATGAAGGTCGACTGAATGATAGATATCTCACCTTGAATGTCTTCAATTTCATCCATCCATTCTCTTTACTGCTTATCTTCACTAAGGTCACAGGTGGTGCTGATCAAGTCCAGATCAGACCTGTTGGCCAGCCAATCACAGAATTGCACTTACTGTACAAGGACAACTTAGACTCTTCATTGACCCTATGATATGCATGCAAGCGAGGTGACAACATGCAAACTCCACACATCAGGTTGCAAACCCAGATTTGGAGTCCAACCTCAGAACTTTAAGGTAATCTGCTAGCCACTTGTCCACCGTTCAATTCTTTGTTGTAGCCCTTCAGACCCGCATTTTTTTTCTGCTGGGCAAAAAGTCTTTATTTTTTGTGCTAATGTTGACTCTTTTCCCACATAAGAACAACATGGATTTGTTTTTGTTTTTTTTTGGGGGGGGGGGAGGGGCATCGTTTTTTTTGTTTGTTATAGTGGACGCCAGGATAACACAGCTGTAACGTGTTGTAAACTTACCAAGCTTATATGCAACGTTTTTAACATGAACATCATGCAAATCAACTTGCGATTGTGATTGGTTAGTTAAGATCCAATCACATCATCCAAACCAAACGTTTGCCGGTAATTGGTTTAGACACGCAAATATGTAATGTCCACTGCAACCATCTATGAGTCTATACTGTGACCTTGAAGAGGGCTTTAGCAAACAGTGTTAAATAGCTGTCGTTTTAATTATTTTACGTTATTTGTATACTTACTTTCAAGCCAATGAATTTGAGCCTCACTTTTCACAAGGTAGCAATTCATACCAGCACACAATTACTCATCTCTGAAAAAGACCATAACTGTGCAGATCCATCCCTTTATTTTTTCCCTCCATGTTCTGTGGCCACTTTGCCCTCTTGTCAAGCTGAAAGCGTATCCACCCTCTTAAAACAGCCATCGGTTGCCAAGTAAACCTTTGAGCCATCTCAAGTATTTAGTGTGTTCCAGAACGACACGTAGGTGTCAACTATAGGTTGCATACACTGCTCGGACTGTACCAGCACGGAAGAGAAAGTCTTTGGCAAATTATGACTTGTTAACGGCGCAAACGGAATGAGTTTGACAAGATACATATAAACATGTAGACATATTGTATGCGTTTTATAACAGTATGGAAATGAATCACTCAGTTGTAAAAATAAAAATAAAAAAATCTTCATATAAAGACAACAAGCTGCAGATGTTTTTTAATTGGAAAAGGCATCTTTAATAGATCGTGATCCATCTCCCTTGCTGTTTGGGCACGCCAGTCTATTTGACAGGCACTTCAGAATGCCCCGGAGAACAGTGCGCAAAATGTGCAGAATTCCATGGACGAGTGTCAAATGAGGTGGAATGTCTCTGATGTATGCCAGTGGACAAGCTTCCTTGGGAAGTTACATCGTCCCCCACTACTTGCGTTCCCCGCATTAGAGAACATGACCAACATCTCGCTATGCTCGCCAAATGCATTGTAAGAATAGCTGGTGGCGGGTCGTCACCCACGCTAAAGGGAGCAGATTGTGCTCCCGAGAACAAGCTTGCACCTCGAATTCTGTTTTGCTGCGCAACGTTGCAGCAGCAAAGGCTTGCCCACATTAGCATGATGTGCAGAAGGGGCTCCATATAAGTGCAGACTAAGTGAGGGCACGGCGTTGAAGTCAGCGGGAGTGATGCAATGCGCTCAGTGTTGCACCAACGTGATCAACAGCTGCAGTTGACGGAAGGCATGAGACGCCACCAATAGCATTCATGGCAATGAGTGTATTACTCTCCGTGTCTCTCACTGCCATTTCCTGACCTAGTCCTTCTTACCAACAGACCTTGCTCACCTACAGGACACAAGATTGCAAGCCATAATCGTACTTACCAAAATCGATCCATCAACATTTTTGAGACATCTTAAGACATTCATATTTCCAAGACATTGTTGTGGAGGAGATCTTTTCCTCCGCGTGTTCATTTTCTTTGGGGTAGTGAGAATGTTGATTATCTGGATACAGGCTGGAGATCGATGAACAGTTCCTTCGAAGCTTTTATTTCTACAGAATATTCCGGGCACAAGTGAGTTACAGACAATGGCTGTAACCTCTCACAAGTGCGAAGATTACAGAGGACTTACAATATTCTTATACTATCTTGAAGGGCGGTACCACACAGTTTCCAGTAAACAGTTGACCGGACGTACAGAGATACATTCAAGGACACTATTCACAAAACAAAAGCCCATTTGAGGAATAGAGGAGGTTTTTCAGTCATGACTGCACCTGGCAGAAATTGCGATAACACTCTCAAAGATACATCCGCAGAACAAAGCTCTACTGAGGAAATAAGGAAATTAAAACAGTTATGACTAAATCTGGGCAGAAGACCCTCTTCAACATCTAAAGACATGAAGACTCATGTCTATAGAAACATCTAACAGACATGTCTTGATTTG
Organism: Vanacampus margaritifer; assembly: GCF_051991255.1. Classification (NCBI taxonomy): domain Eukaryota; kingdom Metazoa; phylum Chordata; class Actinopteri; order Syngnathiformes; family Syngnathidae; genus Vanacampus; species Vanacampus margaritifer. The sequence continues at coordinate 61,188,211 of NC_135432.1, forward strand.
TAACGTCTCAAGACATCTTAAAAATGTGTCTTAAGACACAACTTAAGATGTCTTGAGACACTTTGATGGCTGAGTATGTATAGCTGGGCATCATCAGCATAACAATGGCGGTGAACGTTAAATTTACAGATAATATTGCAGAGGGGGAGCAGGTAGATGATGAAGAGGAGGGGCCCCAGGACACATCCATGGGGCACACCTGAAGTGACAGAGGAGGGGATGGATTTGAAGGGCTTGAGTTGGATGATCTGAGTGCAGCCAGAGAAGTAAGACGAGAACCAGTTAAACAATGATAAACTTAGATATTGTCAACATATGGATCCATTTGTGTTCTGGGGAAGGATGGACATTTTGAACTAAGCGACAAAACATTGTAGCTTGCCGTCTGTTTAGTACTTTCTGAGGTGTAGAGATTAACATAAAACATTCACAATAATCCTGAATAAAACAACAAATTGAAATCATAGTAAATGTTACAAAATTCTGCAGCGTCACATTTAGTTTTTCTGCGCTCTCTCTGGTTCTGGAAAGGATGACATAAGATATTTTTAATAGATGGACGGGGCTCTTCCATTCTGGGGTAAGGTGAACGTTTCGAAAGAAAAAAACAACCATTTTAGAGAAGTACAGCAATTGTAGGGTGCCGTATTTGTATTTGTTAATCATCAGGCTCGGTCGTAGAGATTGATGTAAAAGTTACTAGTTCTTGTCAAAGACATGAGTTTTGAATAGACTCTACCCTTTCCCTCCTGCATTCGGGGGAAACATGACTCAAAAGTGAAAAAAAAATTGGAAATAATAATAATAATAAAATGAATAAAATAATAATAACTAAAATTAATACATACACATACATAACAATAATACAAAATAAAAAAAAGAACAATTACCTCCTGCGTCAATTATTATTATTTTTTTTTTTACATCAAAATGTTATCCTTAATTGGCACAATACGGCCCTCCTCCACAAAGTTGAGTGGAAATCATCGGTGTACTTTTTGCATAACTTGCATAATCCTACTATAACTGTCAAACCAAAATCGATGACCAAAACGATGACTTTGGCCTTTGGTGGAGCTAATTTAATCAGCTGTTACTGCAGGTAAAGAACACTATGTTCAATAGTCTGGCTGAGTGTGTGCTTGCTTGCCAGTGTGTGTCTACATTTACACGTATATGCTGAAAATAAACAGAGGTTACATCACTCCCTGAGACCCTGTTGCACATTTAGGCCCCGCCCCTCGTAAAAGTAGTCTGAACGAGCAAATGTTCCCATTGGCTGACGGGTCGCAGGCCAGCTGACACACTAATGGCAACTCAGTTTTATTTAGACCTCCATTTTCATTGCAAAACTATACCATTAATAGTTTATACTGGAAACGCCAGACTCTGTAAAATACATAGAGTCAATTATAGAGACTTTACAAGCATAATAAGAATACTGTAAATCCAAATTAAAAATAAGACTAATGGCCAGTGCACTGTAGAGACGAGTTTGCAGAGACTTGAACTCGAAACCGAACCAGCTAGCTCCTGAAACAACAAGGCCTTTATTAAGGTCTCAGTCTGGCTTAGTCTCAAGGGGGTCGGACCTTGGGATTCCACTGCAGTTTGTGTGTGTGAGCGTGTATATATGTCCCAGACAGAGATGTACAGCTGCCCTCTTCCACACAAACTCATTTCAGCTGTTCAAAATCATCTCCGCAGTGTCATCGAAAACACACACGCACGCACACACACATGCGGGGAAACCACATATGGACCGGTCTTGCCCTCTCTCATGGTTATACACAAATGTTGGTGATAAATCCTCCGTGATGTGCAGCAAGTGTGCGGGTATTTTCTTCCCAAGACAACTTCCCCATTGTCCGCACAGAGTGACAGGCAGGACATTGGGAAGTCGGGGGCTTCAATAAAGAAATGCACAAGTATGTAACTATAATTGTGTTGCATGCTTTGAGTATAGCGTGCATTTAAAAGGACGGGTGAATTTTCCCAATGACATGGTCCGGGGGACCGGAGAACAAAATTACAAGTGTCCTGGCTACTCAGTGCAATATGTCTAAAGCAGCAATAATAATACTAAAAGAAGGCCAAGTGTGTGTGTGTATACTGCTGAGTTTAGTCATAAGCTTCTTTAACACAGAGATCCCGCAAAATTACTGCAGAAGAGCCGTAACGGAACATCCGCTGCGATCGCCTGTATCTTTTACACAGAAACAGGATATTGACGCAACTGTGTGGGGCCTCACACATGATTTATAAAAGCTGTGGTAGTTATGACTTTTAACACAAAGGGAAGTGAGCGTCAGGGGTTAAATCTTGCCCCTCATTGTCACGGTATTGTGGAATAATACTCTTACATGCAGCTACAGATTTGTTACTACCCTGAAGCCAGAAAATTGCCATGTCATAGCCGTGTGGTTGACTGAGCAAAAGTGTTGATTCTGCGTCGTGTTATTATACTGGTTTTATTTTGGTAGGTTTTCTATTTTTTTGTTTCTAATTCCCAGTCCCGTTGGATTCATAGGACACACAGATGGACCCGATACTGACCAGTTTTTTGTAGTTATTGTGAAGTTGTCCTGTGACTGGTGTCATGACTACCTCACATTTCTGAGGTTCGGGTTCTGGTCTTCCGTTCTAGAGTTTGCATGTTCTATCAGTGTGGTTAGTTTAAGATTAAAGATTTCCTCTTATCCAAAGTTAGCTAGGATCAGCACCAGCTCATATGTGGACTTTTTTGCCAAGAAAGAGCAATGGGTGAGGAAGTAGACTTCACTCTAAAAACAGGTCAAAAAATAAATAAATCGGGTCAAAAATTGGACCGACCCACTACCTTAGGTCAGTTTGACTCAACTTTGGGTTGTTTTGCACAAAAATGTGCTGTTTTGTATAAACAGAAAGACAGACCAACAGAAAGTGCCAAGTTCACAAGTCATCCAAAATTTTTTTTTACCCAAATTGGGTTATTTTTGTCCCAGCAGTTTTATGTTTGTACAGTAAAGAAAGATGCTAGCATAAAGTTGCCTACATTTATTGCCACATTTAGCAGACTTGCCCAGAGCGCCCGAGAAAGCCGCCAATGGTTTGATTTTTTGAGTGTACACTGTACACTCTAAAAACAGTTGGGTCAAGAATAACCCAAACTGGGTTAAAAAATTGACCGATCCAATTTTTGGGGTTATGCAATTAACCCAAAATGTTTGGTCAAATAAGTTGAGACAACCCCAAAAAATTGGTTGCTTTGTGGGTTGTTCATTTAATTTTGACCTAACCTTTTGGGTTAAAAATTTAAAAAAGTTGGTTGGGATAATTTTTAACCTAATTAATTTGGGTTATTCGATTAACCTTCAAAATTGGATGAAATGAATAATCCACAGACAACCACCAAAAATGGTGTTGCCTTGTTGGTCGTTAATTTAATTTGACCCAATTTTGGCCTTAAATAACTAAAAAAAAAAAGGGTTGGCTCATTTTTACCTATTTCAATTGGGCTATTTAATTAACCCAAAAAGTTGAGTCAAATAAATAACTCACAAAGCAACCTAAAAAATGAAGTTGCTTTTTGGTTTATTAATTGAATTTGACCCAATTTATAATTAGATAACCCACAAAGCAGCCCAATTTTTTTTGGGGGGGGGGGGGGGTTGTTTTGTGGATTATTCATTTGACCTAACTTTTTCTGTTAAATAACTTAAACAGTTGGTCATTTCCCGCCATTCTTGACCCAATTTAGGTTATTTTTGGCCCAACTGTTCTATGTGAGCTTCACACACAAGAATATGGTCAGGTGTCAAGAAATTCTGTTACCATAAAACGCTAATAAGACAAAAATGCACACATTTGAGTTTTTCTAGCGCTGTTTGTGAGGAAAAAGAGCTAAGTGATGCTTAACACAAAGACTAGAACCCCAGTCCTAGTTATTAAAGGCTAACCCTTTGAAACTGACAGAATGTGAATTAACAGCATCCTCGGGGAGGCTGACAAGTGCCACATTCCTGACATCCCCTTACTGAAAGTGTCCCGCCGCCAAAGCGAAGCTGGGTCACTCCAGTTATGCACGCACACAATCGCAAATTCACACAAATGCACACAAGGATATCACGGCTACACATATTCAGGCACATGGACGACGACATGCACAGAAAGAGCAACGGAGACATGCGGAATTGTCGCCCTCCTGCCTGACATTTGTGCTCAGTGTGCCGAGGGTTTGAAGAGGTCGAGATAGGGGGGTTGACGGATGGTGAAATCACAAATTCGGCATGTCACATGGTCAAAGAGGGAAGATTTACGACAGATCGGGTTCCACATGGGCAGCATGGTGTTGTGGCCTCAGAATGTCAGGCATGGCAGTGAGATCAGACTCCGGCTTTAGTTTGCACACGCTCTCTGGCAACTGGTTGAGGATGCGAGTGGCCAAAGCGGACTGTCCGGTCTTCTCAATGCAATCGCTGGTGGACAGATGTGGCAAAAACACACAATGCTGCACACCCAAAAAAAGTTGGGTCAAAATTAACCCAATTTAGATCAAATATGGACCGATCTACTTTATGGGTCAATTTGACCCAAGTAAAGGACATGCGTTGTTTTATCCTGAAAGACCCATTTCTTGACTCAAAGTCGGGTCAAATCAACCCAAGTGGAGGATCGGTCCATTTTTGACCATAGTTGAATTATTTTTGACCCAACTGTTTTTAGAGTGTGGGAAAAGTGACTCCAATTCCGGGTGAAAACACAACACAGATTGGCTTGCATGTAAAAAGCCAATCAGGGAACAGGAAGCAAACTAGTGCCCACCTCATGGCGCAGATGTGAAAGGAGCCGCTTTGATTGGAATAATTAGAATAATTGGGCCACGCCATCTATGAGACGGAACATTATTCAAGTATGAACATTAAAAAAAAAGATTTATTTAGTTCTCCAATGCTTTCCTCGCAGGGTGACATCATGGAGCCCTGCAGTTATTTTTATTGGATGGTGGCGAGCCAGCTCTTCTCTGGGCCACGCCACCTGTCCCGCTCCGCAGCGGGCAGGGAGGCAGCTGCCCTCTGGGGAGGGGGGACAAGTCGAGCACTCAAAAGTGATTGAGAGTTGAAAGGATGAATATGATACATGCATGCCATGCTTGTACTTCTGAGCATGTTCGCAAGTCCAAATGTCTTGCTGCTGCTACCGTGCAGCACCGCTTGCTATCGGCGTATACGTTGCCGTAGTTTTTTCTCCAAAGCAAAACCAACGTAATTTTCATATGTGCACGCTTGTTCACCCATGTGGGGGGGTTGAAGTGTGTGTTTGTGTGACTCTAAGGGTGGGGTTATTCCTGGCCTGTGTCATGTGTTCTTTGGTGCAATATAGTCACATGCCATCTGACCAACCTTTGGCCTCGAGCGGGGCTTAATACAGAAGCTACGAGGGAGGTCAAGTAACATTACAGCAAAATTTTGAACCATATTTTAGCTTTTGATGATTCATATACACAACATTTTGTGAACCCTATGACCTGCAGTTGTATATAGTACCTCGACTTACGAGTAACACGGATTTTTCAAGTTTTTTAAGATGCTGGCCTTGGGTCAACCAATTATGGTGGCAGCCAACTTCACAAAAGTTATTTAAAACAGTGATTGCCACTGCCATATAAAGTCTGCCGGATAATTCAGTGCTGTGTGTTCAACCAAACCACATAACTTTGCCTTACAAAATTCTGCTCGCTTCTATGCTATTTACACATCGTAAATAGCATAGAAGGCGTTGAAATACACTATATTCAAACAAATACAGAAACAACTCATGCAGACACAATATTCACAGGCATTTTCTCATAATATTGCTCCAGCTTAGCTACAATTGTCTTGTGTGTTTCATTATCAGGTCCACATTTAATATATCTGGATGTACAGTATGTATGTATGTGATATACTGCCCTCTGGTGGCCAGGGCACACACACACACACACACACACACACACACACACACACACACACACACACACACACACACACACACGCACGCACACACACACACACACACACACCAAACCGACAATAAATGATTCTCAATTATTCTCGGTCTGTCTGTCTGTCTTGTCTGTCTGTATGTCTCTCTCTCTCTGTATACAGTATTTTTTTAATGGCTATATGATGCAACTCATCAATAATATCAATAATCATCATCAAAAATCAATTATGCCTGGTAATAGTCATAATGATCAATACTTGGGGGAATGACCATATCAGAGTGGAATTGGTTATGTTGCCTAGATATAAGCGCGTCATAATGCTAAAGAACAGAACTATATTTCCTATGATAACATTGAGTACCAGCATCATAATTACAATAGTGTGCCACCTTGTGGCAAGGGCGCACCAGTACAAGAAATGATATGTGCATGATGTTTAGTTTCCATTTCTTGCTACCATGTTATCTGACAATCACTTTGTAATTAAAAAAAGAAAGACAAAAAATAACATGCCATAAAATGGCAGTTACAAATGTAAAATACAGTTTCCAGAATATTCCACTGGAGGCCATCTTGGAGTGAAGGCCACGTCTGTGCTAGTTCCTCCGCGACTGTAGTGGGCGCTCGTCTGTTGTTTCTAAACGTCATCTCGGGGCTGACGAGGCCGCTCAGCCATGTTGAGAAGTCTGTCAAGCAAAGTGCAGCCCGCCATTGTGTAGACACCAAGCAGGCTCTGCAGGGAGATAGGGGCGCTCGGCTCAACAATTCACCCGTAGCTTCGCGAAATTCTCCAGCCTGCCGCTCGTAATATACTTAGGCAGTCTGCCGGGGGGGTAAAAAAAAAAGACATGTCAGCCAGCAGCCTCCTCGAACAGGTAACGAGAGGTCTTTTCTGAAGCAAATTGCCAGCATCGCGCGGCGGCTACGGCTAGCGAGTGATAGCTTAGCTTCGAGAGGCAAAAAGCGGCTGTGGCTAAGTAGTGCAGCAGTAGGCCTTGACCACCTGCTTAACGGAACTGACTGCTCAACCTGTTATCTCTTCATCTATTTTTCCCCTTCCTCTTTTCTCATAAATCAAACCTTCATGAATCACCTGGACCCAATCCAGAGACCGAAAGGCCAAGCTAATAAAGGTAAGAGCCCCCCCCCCCCCCCCCCCGGATCATTTATATGGACTTGAAAGCTCGGGTTAACGTGTGCTGTTCGCTTTGAAGCGCCGTAGCCCCTGACTCTCGTCCAACACGCCTGCCATGTACGTCGGGGGTAATAAATGAGGCCTTCGGCCAGTCGGCTGTAACGCAGGTTCCACGTTTAGCCCCGAAAGTTGTTTACAAGATGCCCGTCTGGATCGCTCTTTTCCTCGCTAACTCGCTTTGTATCGCGATGGCACGTGTGCGAGGGAATGATCTCCTGCAAGTTGCCGATCCGTAGCTTACATTTAGGACGATATTGCTGAATTGAAATTTCCGGGTGACTGTGTCGTAGCACGCCGGGTTGGTGAAGTTGATGTGAAAAGCAGCCTTGGCGCTCAATCGGGACACTTGTTTGCTTAGTCTGCTAGCCGTTAGCTGGTTGCTAGGTTAACCCCGATTGACACGTCTTCCAGACATGGACTTCAAGTACCACTTTAGATATATAGACAGATAAATAGATAGGTGGGTATTTTGTTCATCCAGAGATGGAAATTAAAATGCCACAGCAGCACAACTAAAACTCAAACTCTTGTATTTATGATAGAAACGACTACAAGAGTAGCATTAAGGAAGGAATCACAAGACATTTAAACGTAGTCATGGTTCTACATGAACAAATACGTGAATAAACTCGAAGTTCACTGAAAAGTGGAGTACAAATATGAATGAAAGCAACATGGTCTTGCTTTTTTAAATATTTACCAGGAGTGGATATTGAACTCGCCCCATGGTGCTATTTTGCCGTGAATTGTGCTAGAACTACAAGCACAAATTCTCTGCTAGTGTGCTAGTAAATGTGAACTAGCTCCTGGCGTAATAGTTAATGCACTCACCCCAAAAGTGCGGGGCCACAAATTCTATACAACAAAAAAAGTAAAATTTATTCACAAAAGCCTATATGCTCTGATGGGTTAAGGTTGGGCAGGTAATGCCAATAACAGCCAATATTCTGACAGTTATGGTTAGGGTTGGACTGGTAATGCCAACAAACAAAATGAAAACTTCATGAAAAGACACAGAAAGGTGATTGGGTGAAGCGAGGCAGGAATCGCGCCCAATGCACGATTTGTCCGGCGATTGACCCAATCAGAGCCGTTCACAGCTAAAATAAAGGGAGCTGGAGAGTAGCCAGTCAAAATATTCAATATTTCAATATCAGTCATTGATCTTTTACTGCCCTGTGCATATTTATTTTGCGCACCTGGTTAAATACTTCTATAACAGGGTTCCTGGAGATCCTTACAAACTCTTAAAAGGTCATAATCTAAAAGCAAGGGCTTAATTGGTATTAAAATGTCTTAAATAAATCTTGCTGAAGTTGTAAAAAACAACACATATTTAGACTTTACTGAGTTTAGACTAGACAAACAACCATTCACACTCACCTATGAATAATTTAGAGCAGTTGCGTTTCATATTAATTTACTATGTGTATATGAAGCATTACATTTTATTGTATCATTAAGCTACGACTTGGTGTTTTGTTTTAACAGGGTTCCTGTGGCTCCTTAAAAAAATACTAAAATGAATTGAATCCATGAATCTAAAAGAAAAGCCTTAATTGGCATTAAAATGTTTTAAACCAATCTTTTAAAAGTCTTGCAAAATGTTAACACGATTAGGAGAATTTTTTATTGTAAATCGACTCTAATCTTAAAATATAAAACAAATTTATCGAATGACTCTCCTGGCGTCGTCATACAATCATCACGACAGTAGAGATGGGTGAGTACCGATGCCAGTCGTCGACAGTAGTTGGTGCTATACTGCGGCAGTCTGGGACATGGGGTGGATCATCATTTGCGCCATCATTTTTTTGTATTGTTTAGGCAGACACAAGTATGTACACGATGCCAATAAGTGCATTTCGATGATGCCGAGCTCCGGTCAATGCCGTATGTTCGATCCGCGTGTTTAGACTGCACTCACATTGTCAGATATTAAATATGTATCTGATCTCACATTTGAAAGATTCCTGGTGCAGATCTGAAGATAACCAATTCCGTGTGTGTTTTTTTTTTTTTTTACTTGTGATGCCATTGACTTGTCGCTTTGCTAATTTCAATTTTAACGTCCCTTGGATGCTTAAATGCTGATATATTTTTTTTTTACCTGTGTTTTATTGCAGTGCAAAACGGAGCTGTGACCCAAAAGGATTCCTTGAATGATGATGAGTTTGAGCCTTACCTGAACACTCAGGGCAGACAGGTAAGCCGTGTCGCTCCTTGTTGAGACTTGATAGCTCATTTAAGAAACTTGCGTTTAAGGACAAGTGACGTAGTTAGTTGCTGAAAATCCAACTTCACCTACAACTCGCGTGTGGGAAGCTAACGCTGCACAATAATGGCAGTTCCCGTTGGAAATGTCAAACAGCAAAATATTTTTGGAACTACTGCCTTTTCACACGTAGTAATAGTGTAATTTGTATGTTTAGAATATATTGGGCCCATTATACCAGTACAGTGGTGCCTTGTCTTTAGGACTGGCCCGACTTTCCCCCGTCTTTTGAGATACAAACTGAGGCAGACCCACTGAGACAAAACATTGATAGCACAATGCACTGTATCATTCTTAAAGATAGGGTGTCGATGCCATCATCAAATGTCGATACTAACACCGCCAGCTATAAATGTTGTGACAGTATAATCCCCATGTACTGTCAACAATATGAATCTGAACCAACAAAAACATGCTTAGTTTAATCCGTTTTTGCTCTTAATGTAAAATAGTCTGTACATTTTTATACTAGTATGCAAGATTGCTCCTACCCTAAATTAACTTTTTTTTCAGCTGCACAACTGGTGTATGGCTATGCATTGCATTGAAGTTGTTTCCTACTACTATAGTTCATGGCCGATGATATGCTTATGTAGGTTCTCAAAATTGCATTTTAGTTTTTCTCCCTCACTTTTGACTGGAAGGCTTTGATGTGGAATATTTCAAACTTCCAGAACCTTGGAATGCAGCATTAAAGGGCATAAGGAGAGCTTATTGATGTTATTTGCAGGGAATGATCGGGTGTGTTGGAGACTGATTTCATTGATTTATTTATTTCATTTAATGCTTGCTAATTGCCATTCTTCATTTTAAAGATGTATTTATCTCTTACACTGTCTGTGTACTCACTAGAGTTGTGAACTGTTGGAGGAGGGGGTGGTTTTTGACGTTGGTCTGTTTTTGAATTATTTTATCGTTCACAAGTGAGGTAGATTTATTTGATTTGTGCAACTAGTTTTCCCAAAACAGCAAATGAAATGAAATACAATTTTGCTCAGACTAAAGCCTCTTATTTCTCCCTCTAGAGCAATGCCTATACGGCCATGTCAGACTCGTACATGCCCAGCTATTACAGCCCCTCCATAGGATTTTCCTACTCCCTCAACGAGGCAGCATGGTCTACCGGCGGGGACCCTCCTATGCCTTACCTGGCCTCATATGGACAGCTAAGCAACGGGGAGCCCCACTACCTCCCGGACGCTATGTTCGGGCAGCCGGGCCCTTTGGGAAGCAACCCCTTCTTAGGCCAGCACGGCTTCAACTTCTTCCCCAGCGGCATCGACTTCTCAGCGTGGGGGAGCAGCAGCTCTCAGGGACAGTCGGGCACGCCGCAGAGCTCCGGCTACAGCAGCAGCTACGCGTACGCTCCCAGCTCTCTGGGAGGGGCCATGATTGATGGACAGTCCCCCTTTGCGCCTGCTGCCAATGAACCCCTAAACAAAGCGCCCGGAATGAACAGCCTGGACCAGGGCATGTCCGGCTTAAAGATCGGCGCCGCGTCTCCTGGGGGCAATGGGGACATGGTACCTAAGGTGCTCGGCTCTGGCTTACCAGGAGGGGGTCCACTGGGCACCGTGTCTTCGGTCGGACCCTCCAACATGCCTCCCGTCTCGATCGCCCCTGTCAAGCCTGCCTCCTGGGCGGACATCGCCAGCAAGCCAGCCAAGCCTCAGCCCAAGCTGAAAACCAAGGGTGGCATGGGGGCCAATTTGCCACCTCCACCCATTAAACACAACATGGACATCGGCACGTGGGACAACAAGGGCACCGTGCCCAAAGCGGTCACGCCTCAGCAGGTGCCCTCAATTCCCAGCAATGGGCAGCAACCCAATCAGTCGTCCCCCCAGCCTGGAAGTACAGCGGCAGGGAACCCACAGATGCCCCTCAGCAACGGACAGCTTGTAGCCCAGGTTTCCCAGATGGGGCAGCATCAGCTACCACCCGGCGGGCAGCCCGGCATGGTTCAAATGGGCCAGCCGCCTCTCGCCCAGGGCCCCCCGCCTCCGCCCAGTCAACAGCAGCAGGCCGCCCAGCCCACCCGCTGGGTTCCCCCGCGGAACCGGACCAACGGATTCGGGGATGGCGGCGGGACCGGTGCGGGCCAGTCACCTCCCTCCTCCTCCGGGGTGGGTATGGTCCCAGGGGTGTCCTCTGAGCCCCACCCAGTCTTAGAGAAGCTGCGTATGGTCAACAACTACAACCCCAAGGACTTTGACTGGAACCCTAAGCAGGGCCGCGTGTTCATCATCAAGAGCTACTCTGAGGACGACATCCACCGCTCCATCAAGTACAATATCTGGTGCAGCACGGAGCACGGTAACAAAAGGCTGGACGCCGCCTACCGCTCGCTGGGCGCCAAGGGGCCGCTCTACCTCCTGTTCAGCGTCAATGGCAGCGGGCACTTCTGCGGCGTGGCCGAGATGCGCTCGGCCGTGGACTACAACACGTCTGCCGGTGTGTGGTCGCAGGACAAGTGGAAGGGTCGCTTTGACGTGCGCTGGATCTTTGTCAAAGACGTTCCCAACAGTCAGCTGAGACACATCCGGTTGGAGAACAACGAGAACAAGCCGGTGACCAACTCTCGGGACACGCAGGAGGTACCGCTGGACAAGGCCCGGCAGGTGCTCAAGATCATCGCCGGCTACAAACACACCACCTCCATCTTTGATGACTTTTCGC